>NW_028274814.1:37926919-38084419 GCF_037043125.1 Eumetopias jubatus | reverse complement strand
AAGCATTGGGATGAGAGAGATTGTTTTCTAAGTTTTGTTTTATTACTTATATTAATTTATAATTAATATTCATATTTATTTTATTATGATCTCTTTGTTTTTCCAGCGTAGTTCTCAGCCTCTAAAACAATGCATCGCCAAGCCACTCCACCTGAGACTCAGGGTGTGATTTCTGAGACGCAGGAAAAGTGCATTTCAGCACTTGCTCTCTTCTCAGAACAACAGGATGGATTTTACCATTACCCTGAACAGAAGGGCTATATGCTCTAAAGCATATGCCTCAGCTTGGTGTCCTCTTCCCGGGAGCCTCACCTAGGACTCCTTTCAAGGAGTCCAGGCTCCCTTTTCCCCCTTCATGGGGATGATGCAAGCCACTATCCATGCTTGACCATGTACCACAGCCAGCTGGCAGACAGACCCTTCCTTTCTTGATGCAACTCCCAAGTCAAGTCCCAACCCTTTAATGTATGTGACAGTTCTGTCACTTCCAGACAGAAGTTGAGTGGAGCAGTTTGGGGTGCCTCTCTTGTGTCTTTATCCCCAGAAAGCTGAGCTGTCCAGACCCCCAATTTCTGTCCCTGGTTCCAGTGACCAAGGGTGTTCCCTGGGTTTTCTCTTCTGCTCAAGGGCAGTGGACCTGACCAGGTCCTGATTCCTGGCAGTGGGAGAGGGAGCCAAGAGCTGCCCGACTACATGAAGATATACTCTGTAAAACCCCTTTCCATGGTGAGCTGAGTTATCCTGGACTTCAGACTCGGGGAGGCACTCAAATCCCCAAACCTCTTTCCCAGTACAAGAAAAGCTCTGAGTCCCAGTTCTCAGAACTGCTCCACAGAGCTTCCCTTGTGGATTTCAGTGGTGCTGTCTTTCCTTCACGGTTGCCATGAGCAGAAGTGAAAGGTCTCTTTGCCAGCATTGTCATGGCAAGAGCCTTCCCTCTCTTCACCCTCTCCCTCTTCTACTCCCTTTATGGCTCAGTGTGCTTCTAAATAAAAACCCCAGTCCCCACTCCACTTCCCTGCACCTCCTTCCACTGGGCCCCTCTGTCTTTCCCGAAGGCTCAGCTTCCTGCCATCGCACAGACAATGATGGTCCCATCCTCCAAGGGGCATTTAGTTTCAAGAACAGTTGAAAGACTTGGGGATGTTTGGCCTTAAAAAGAAGGGGTTTGTAGGACCATGACAGTAGGCCTGCATACTGCAAAGGACTGTCACATAGAGGAGGGAGGAGGTGAACCAGGCCCAGTGGGTACAGTTACAAGATGCATCTAGTAACTAGAAGGGCTGCCTGGGGAGGCAGTGGCCACCTGTGGCTGGACAGCAGGGTTTTCCTGCCCTGCCAGCTCAAAGAGTCAGTGATCTCATGCCCACCTTTTTTCTTCCCTCAGCCTGAAAATACCCCAGCAATAGGCTTTTCTTATGCAATGGCTTAGAACTTTTGGGAAGCAGGAAATGAATGGGTGGCCATCAGCCAAACGGGGTAAAGGAAGGACACTTTGCACTGGGTACCTGAACCTGGCCTCTTCTGTTGTCTTAAATGCCTAGGATAATTTTCAAATAAATGCTCCAATTTTTCAGTATCCACTTGCCCTTTCTCCCCTGACCACTCTTCCTCTAGCCCTGCCTGGGCATGTGTGCCCCCCCACACGCACACACACACACTTTCTGGAGTGCTGGTCTCATTCTGGGTCCCCTGACAAATAGGATCCCAAAGTCAAAGGACAGACATTGGCAGAGTGAGCCCCATTGGTGCACCTATTCAAGGAGTGCTCCTGCTGTGGAGGGCTCTGTGGTGCTCCATAGTGTCCTCACGGTGTCCAAACCAGGAGTGAGGTAGGGTCAGACTCAGCGCCTTTCCTGAGACTGAAAGAGGGATGGCTGGGGAAGGTGCTTGGCCTTCTACAGGCGCAGGGGTTCTTTGGTTAAGTGAACTGTAGGAGCCACCCAAGTCCAGTCTCTGGGGTCCTAGATCTTCACCAGATACAGGACAGCAAGCCCCTCCTGATGGCGGGCCTTCAAGAGAAATCTCCAACTATATTCCCCTGCAGCCTTTTATATAATATACCCACTTCTAGAAACTGTTGCAGGACACAGGTGTCTCAATCCCCTGCGACCCCCTGCAGCAAGAGATAAATGGAAAGAATTAGGTTGCGAGAGCTATTTTTGCCAGTTTCCCCTGTGTTTGCTTTTGAATTACTCTGCGGACATGCTGCCCTGGGCATGCTCTGATTCCAAAGAGATAAACTGGACCCCAGATGACCAGGGAGCCACTCTCAGTCTCTTAGCCACAGCTCCAAATTGTTCTCTTTGGCTGATGCTTCACTGCCCATGGCCTTTCACAACCCTTAACCTGGAAATCTGTTATCTCTTAATTCAAGTTAACAGAATTGGAAAGGCTGTTTGAGTGTCTACCGTGGCTTTAGACTGAGCTCAGAGAGAGGTAATAATAGCCAAGTCCTGTAAAAATAATCACCATCTCAGGTGCTCCCATTTTAGTCTTCAAAGGGCCTTCACGTTGTCTTTCTGTGTGTGTCTCACAAAGACAGGGAATAGTATCCCCGCTTTGTAGATGAGGAAACTGGACATCCTTATATAGGAAGAATCCAGAATTCAAATCCAATCTATCTGACCCTGAGTTCAGTTCTCTATAGTGACAGCTAACACTTACATGAAGCTTAGTATTTGCACTGAGACACAGAGAAGTTAAGTAACTTGTTCCAGGCCATACAAATAAAATATGACAGGGTTGGGATTCAAACTCAGGCATCCTGGCTCCAGAGCCTATCCTCTTAAGCATGGTACCACATTGTCCCTCTGAACACACAGCTCTGGCCTCAAAGAATATCAGTCTAGAAGCAAGATAATAGAACTGAGTTTAGAATATGTGGCATAGATCATAAACACTAATTAAGCTTAGGAAGTGGAGGGATGCTAATTGCCAAAGTTATTGATAAAACATCTCACTGGGCACTGGGGTGACCAGCTATCCCAGTTTGCCTGAGCCTGAAGAGTTGCCTGGGTGGGACACAGGACTTTCAGTGCTAAATCAGGAAAATCCTGGGAAAACCAGGACAGTTCGTCACCCCACTGGGCTTGCCCCATCTTTCCCCAGATGCTTAACTTCTGAAGCTGGCCCTGGGGGTTGATAGAATTTGAACAGGAGGTTGGCAATTTTGCATCCAAGTGAAAACTGGACTGGGCAGTATCAGCAAAGAGCCCCTCAGGGCCAGAGCCACAGACATGTGATGAGGAACAGTGGTGGAAAATGAGAGAGGGATGGCAGTGCCCAATCTGAAAAGGCTCCAAATATAGGATGGAAGAGTCTGGTGTGGTCTAGTAGGTAGAACGAGCCACTTAACCATCCAGAGCTGGGGATTGTGTGGTGGTTGTATAAATGGTTGCAGAATGCTGTCCTTGGTCGTGCCTCTCCTTCTGCAGTCCTGCCTGCCCCCGGTCCTCTCACTGCTCTTCAGCTTGCCCCGCCCAAGGGATGCTGTGGGAGGAGAGGGAGGCATGAGGGGGTCTCTGGAGCTTGGGCAGGGACCACTCACGCTCGTGTTTCTCTGTGCCTCCCTGCAGATGACTGCTTATGGGGCTTTCCTACACAAGGGCTCTTTTTGCCGAAACTACTTCAACATCTTGGACCTGCTGGTGGTCAGCGTGTCCCTCATTTCCTTTGGCATCCAGTGAGTAGGACTCCCTTGGCCCCATATGGGGGCACACAAGTGGAAATGGGTGTCAGAGAGGATGACCAAGACTCTGGAGGGCATTCCTGCATGGCCACCGGTGTGACTGTGACAGGAACAGGGTGGGGCCCCTGCCTTGTAAAACATGATGGCTTTTTGTACACGTCCTTAATGGTGTGACACTTGGGGGTATGTCGATCCAGCAAGAAGATGTTTAAATATCTGGATCTTGCCATGACAGGCAGGGCCGGGCCCAGTTATAACAAGAGGAATGTCTCCAGGGCCTTCCTGCCTCCTCCACCACGTGCCCAGTGCCCTTGGCTACCCTCAGCTCCAAGGGCCTGCCATTGCCGTGACCAGCTCTGATCTTCCTGTCCATCTTCCCTCCCTTTCTCTCTCCAAAGAACCTGATGAGAAGAAGGTGGGTGGGGGAAAGAGAAAGAGAGAGGGGAATTACCGATTCTCAATCTTGGCTTCATAGTGGAATCACCTGAGTGGTTTCAGGAAAGACATTTACCTGTATCCCTCTCCCCAAGTTTTTATTTAATTGGTCTGGGGTACAGGCCTGGGCTTTAGGAGTTTTAAAAGCTCTCCAGGTGACTCCAGTGTACAACCAAGTTTGCCAATGTGCTCAATTAACAGGATCTGATTACTAGTGTCTCCCAAGTTCTATCTGCTGCTAATGTTAACCCTGCCCTTCAACCTCAAAGCACTTTCACATGCACAATCTTCTATGGTCCTCACAAAAAAGCCTACGAGGCAGGCAGGGCAGGGGCTGTTACCACCATTTTATAGATAGGAAAACTGAGGTTCAGGGCATGAGACTTGCCCAAGGTCACACCAATTGCAGAGGAAGAAGGGTCCTGGGTCTCCCTTCCCAACGGTGTTTTTATGGTAAACCTAGAAAGAGCGGACATGGGGGCATGAGGAGTGAGACCTTTTCTGTGATCATCAGTTGTATTATCCCAGCTGTCTGCCTAGGAGCCTACAGGTCTAGATTCTAATCCCAACACTACCACTAAATTACTATTTAACCTGGAACCAAGAAACACCCCCCACCTTATCTGTGTTTTCCCCCACCTGATCTTAAAATCCCTTCCATTGCCATTCAGTGCAAACAGACTCCCTCCCTGAGACACTGGGATAAGTAGAAATGACCTTTAAGTCCTTTGGGATAAAACAGCCATGAACCAGAGAAATTCGATCTTTCTACCAGCTCCCTCTTGAGCACATTATCCTGACCTCATGTAGAATGAAATCAGCCCTGTCTGAGGTGTCATACATTTTTTTAGGTCCCAAGGTGGGTACAAGCTCTCTGAAAGTTTGAGAGGATATCTCAGTCAGGGTAGTGTGTGAGGGTTGGGATAGACCCCACCTGGGTTGGGTTGATGAATAACTCCAGAAACCATGTAGGCTTCCTGCTGAGGGGTTTCTGGGGAGAACTGCACCCTGGTGCCTCATTTCCACTGGGGAACAGAAAAAGCCTGAAGCTCCCAGAGATCCTGGCCAGGCCCTAGCATCCAGGTATGCAGGACCTGCTGTGTAGAATCCATTCTTTCAAGTTCCGAGTGTGCTATGAACCAGTGGGTTTCATATATGCACGTAATGGGCGACTACCTAGGACACATGTTTGGAGATCCAGAATATCTCCTCCCCTGCCCATCACCTCCAGCCAACAAGGCCTGAATCTCCACCATCTAATAAAGTTACCATTTATTGTTCATAATATGTGCGAAGCACACTGCTAGATGATACAGATATGTTTCTTCATTTAATCCCTGCAACAACCTTATGAGGCCCACTTTACAGATGAAAAACTAGGGTTCAGAAAAGTTAGGAAATTTATCCTCAGTGAATTGGCTGTTAAGTGGCTGAGCTGGGGTTTCTTTTTTTCTCTCGTCTAAAGCTCCCCTGAGTAGCACATTATAGTGCTAATGACCCGTGGTAAATTGCTTTTCATATTATTTACACACCCACAGGAAGTCCCAGAGTCAAGTCCCAGGCAAGTTCTAGGCTCTTCTGGGGGGTGGGAGGTGGGAGTAGAGAATGGTCCCAGGATGAGAAAAATCCCCCAAAACAGACTTTACGCTTTCTCAAGTTGGCCTGGGGTCAGCCTATCAACACACCCCCTCACCACCTTATTTCCTGCTCCACCAAAAGAGGAGCTTACTCGCCTGCCCTGTTTCCCTCTCCCAGGTCCAGCGCAATCAACGTGGTGAAGATCTTACGTGTCCTGCGCGTCCTCCGGCCCCTGAGAGCCATCAACAGGGCCAAGGGGCTAAAGGTGAGAAGCATGTGTGTGGGGGGTAGCCAGCAGCCCAGCAAGCATCTACCTGGCTGGGGGTTGGCAGAAGTTAAACAAGGGGATGGGGGGGGCGGTGGGCTGGAGGGCGGAGAAATAGCCAGAGCAAGTGGCTGCTGTGTGGGAGCCTGGACTGTCCTGCCTGTACCACCAGCTCCACTTCAGGAGGAAGAGAACAAGGACAGGCAGCCATTCAAAATCAGAACTTCTAAGCAAAACTTTCACAAAAAGGAGATGCACACACAAACCCAGGGCCCTACATAATGATGAGGTCCCCATATTCCTACCCTATAAAATGAGAATCTAGCAGGGCTTTTGTCCCTAGAGTCACCTAGAGCCCAACAGGGGACTTTGGGTTCCATTGGATTCCATCGCCATGTGAACCCGGGAAGGTGCTTTGCTTGTTTGAGTCTGACTTTCCCCCTTTGGCAAAGGGGCTGCCCATTTAGCCTCCTCGGAAAGGCTCATGGCTTGGCTGAAGGAAGCTCAGGCTGCAGGCACTTCCAGAACCCCATCCCTTCCCCTGCCTTCTCTTCCCACTGCAGCACGTGGTTCAGTGCGTGTTTGTTGCCATCCGGACCATCGGGAACATCGTGATTGTCACCACGCTGCTTCAGTTCATGTTCGCCTGCATCGGGGTCCAGCTTTTCAAGGTAACATCTTGACTCTGATCTGTGCTCCCGCTTCCTTCCCCTCCTCTCAGTATTCCTGAGAAACAGAGCTGGCAGATACAACCAAAAGAGGACAGCGGCCTGGGTCAGACTTGGGATGAGTGGAACCTCCAGCCACCCTCCTCTCAGCGTCCCCCAGGGGAAGAGGAAGAGCCTGGAAGGAGGTGCTCTCCACCAGGCCAAGGACCCCTCGCCCTCACAGCGCAGCCTGCCCTTGCAGTGCCTGCCCATCCTTCTAGCAAGAAAGGGAGAGGGCCTCTTATCCTCTGAAACCTCATGTCAGTCACCCGCTTAAAACCCACAAGGGTCCCCTGTTACCAACAGCATCCAATCCACCCTTCTTCACCTAGCTTTCAGAACCCTGCATCCACCCAGGTTCTCTCTCTCACTGCATCCAGACAAGACCCCTCCACTATGGTGAGGCCGGTGTCCATGGTCTCTGCTCTTTCTGCCTTAATCCTTTTATTTTTGCTCTTCTCCTATCTGAAGCATCCTTCCCCCTGCCCTCTCCCACCGACCATATAAATTCCCCTGATTTCCTCCCATCTAATTTGTCCCTCCAAACCCTGTTCCACTTCTACCCTTCCTCAGGCCAGCTGAAAGAGTCTAGCTTTCATGGAGTAGAGTTCCTTTTTTTTTTTATTTTTATTTCAGTGGTACTTGCAACACTGAGCATCTTTATTCACTGCCTGTTTTGTATATACAAATCCTATCTTCCCAATTCAATTCTGCTCTCCTTGCACTTTTCATCCCAAGTCCCTAGCATAGTGCTGGGCTATAGAGATGATCACTAATCATTTTTTGACTGATTCATTGATTAATGAATATCTCCAATCACTTTGTTCTTCTGCCTTCCAGGGAAAGCTCTACACCTGCTCAGATAGTTCCAAACAGACTGAGGCGGAATGCAAGTGAGTACAAGCAGCAGGGCAGCCAGTGCCAAAGCTAGTTAACTCTGGGAGGTTGGTGACTTGGCCTGAGAGGAGGGACAGCCCATTCTTTCTGAGATGGCACTGACATTTGATCACATTGACATGACATGTAAGATTATCTATTCTTGAAAGGTCTACCCTCTCAAGTTCTTTCCAATGGCTAGCACGGTGGGGTTTAGGCCTGGCCAGTCTCATCCCACCCAGCAAGCCAGGAGTCATTGGTGGGCCAGGTGTGAAGGGAAATGAGAGACCCAAGAATTAATTCTTCCTTCTTTCTCAGGGGTAACTACATCACATACAAGGACGGGGAGGTCGACCACCCCATCATCCAACCCCGCAGCTGGGAGAACAGCAAGTTTGACTTTGACAATGTTCTGGCGGCCATGATGGCCCTCTTTACCGTCTCTACCTTTGAGGGGTGGCCGGAGTGAGTATACAAATCAAGGCCTGCCCACCCTGATATTAGAGGTCAAGACATTCCCCAAGTTTTATTATTCTCCCACACTCCTTCCCAGAAGTCATACTTACCTGTGTCCTTCCCAAGCAATGAGGGTTTGTTTCTAAAACAATCTGCATTCCATGGTCACTGCTGAAACATAGACTCTTCTTTTTCTAGAAGATGTCAACATTTCAGAAATTCCAACCAAAAATGAGCTTCGTTTATCTTCCCCTCCCTACCTCAGAGTGAGCCCCAGTGATAGGTGTCTTTGTCATTACTCTCACAGCATCTAGGAGTGGGGTGAGTTTCTCTAGGTATGAGCCCCTGGATTACCATAGGATTCAAGATTACTGCACCCAACACGCACTCAATGTGGGAGAGGTGGCCAAGATATCTATCTTTTAGATTCTACTCCCATCTCCTTAAAATAAGCCTTGCCTATAATTACAGTGAGACGTAAGAAAGGGACAGAAGCCTGAGTCCAAATTCCTCTGCAGAGATAATGCCTAGACCAACCTGGCTGGCCTTTTACACTGCGTCACCTCTACCAGGCTGTTCCATATATCTTGTATAGACACCTGCTTCCCCATACCCCCTACCCAGTGTATTCCAGGGAAATTATTATTTAAAAGTGAGAAAATTCTAAATATTTCTAAGTCAGTAATAGTAGATGGATCTGATATGAGAGTCACCATTCTTAGGTGGTAAAATATAGATAATACCTAGAGAATAACCGAGTACTGTGCAGAGTAACAAAGGAAAGAGAGGAGATAATCCCTATCCATGAAGAGGAATAAGCATCATGGGCATGTAGTCCAGGCCCAAATGAATGGCATACACATGTAAACTACCTAAGTATGAATCCAAACCATTGCCGATGATCTAAATAAGCCTGGGTCATTTTTTATCTAATATTTCTATCTAAATGGATATTTGCTCTCAGATAGATTTATTTTATATTCATTGTAACATCCTCTGAGTCTATACCAGTTTGCAAAGCTGTTTCAGTGTTTACTAATATTTCCAGTATTTGAAATCAATGTCCATGACTCATTTTACATTAAAATAATTTTTGACGGTTTCAAAACACCCTCCTTTTAGACATTATATCAGCCACCCTGCCAGGTAGGAAAGTCAGGCTTATTGTCTCCATTGTACAGATGAAGAATCTGAGGCTCTAAGAGGTTAAGTGAGTTGCCCATGGTCCCACTCCGGTAAGTGGCAGAGCTGAGACTTGAACCCAGATCTTCTGACTCCCAGCCTAGAGCTGTTTCCAGCACCCCTGATCCGAGGATCCCTAGGAGCAGTGGTGCCATCATTCCACAGAGGTAACGCTGCTTCTCCACTTCCCTCTGGGGCCTGTCTCCTCCTGCAGGCTGCTGTACCGCTCCATCGACTCCCACACAGAAGACAAGGGCCCCATCTACAACTACCGTGTGGAGATCTCCATCTTTTTCATCATCTACATCATCATCATTGCCTTCTTCATGATGAACATCTTCGTGGGTTTTGTCATCGTCACCTTCCAGGAGCAGGGGGAGCAGGAATACAAGAACTGTGAGCTGGACAAGAACCAGGTAGCTTCCTAGGAAGGAGAGGAGCAGGTAGCAGGGCAGTAGCGGGGAGCAAGGCTACATGAGGAATGACAGCAGATGGCAGCTTGTGGCCCACCCGGAAGAGAGACTGGAGTCAGGAGAGAGATCCATGCGGATACTAAGATCATCTGTCTGCTCCTCAATGAGGGAATAGGGCTGTCAGTCTTCTGGAAGGGCCTGGACAAAAGAAATGCAAATCCTGGATCTGGCAAATGCATTCAGCCAACAAATATTGGTTAAGCATCTACTTAAGGAGACTCTATGATAGATTCTGTTGGGGGGGGGGGAACCTCATGCCCTGTGTCTCAGAAGTTGACAAGTCAGCAAGTGTTCACGTGGGTTGGCACACTGATAATGAAGAAAGAAACTAGAGCAATGAGGGAGTGAGAGTTTCAGGGTGGGGAAGAGAGGGGCTTTAGAAAACCACTAGTAAATGGTTTCTTAAAGAAAACACAGAGGCCTGTGCATGAGGTGGGGGCAAGTAGGCTTAAGGAGGAATGATGGGGATGCCAGTACTGGGAGGTATTCTGTTGGCCTATGAGAAAGAGCTGGAAACTCTGTCAGGGAGGAATGAAGCTGTTACAGTGGGCTGCAGCATGTGGTCACTGAGGTCACTTCCCCAACTAGGCTCCCCAATGGAGAGAGTCAGGGGGAACTGTATCCCTGTCCATGAGTGACTTAAGGTCTTGTATGGGTAGGTACATGGCACAAGACCTTCAGCTCTACACCAGTTAGGCCAACTGGACCCCTCATCAAAATGTCAACCTCTTGGGTTTAGACTCATCATTCTGGCTGCTGTATGGCCTTTGGATTGGAAGTAAGATGGGAAAGAAGGAGGCCAATTAGAAAGTGTGGATGAGATGATTAGACCCTGATTTACTATCAGGTTAATGATAGTGGAGGTGGACAGGATAAGAAATAAAATTGGTCAGGCCTAGAGATTGCGTGTGGAGGCTGAGGGTAAGTGAAGAGGCTGGAGTGAGTCCCCAGTGTCTGACATGGGAATCTGGGCCGAGTGCAGAGAAAATGAATTGAATCTGTGCTGGAGTCCCAAGATTCTAGCTAGCCTCAAGATCTGATCCCCTATCCCTGAACTATGTCTTCGAATCTTGTGGACATGGGTAAATAAGGGAGATTGACTTAGGACAGGAAGGAAAAGTTAAGAGGTGCCCCAAGGAGAGTCTGTGGCATAGGAAATAATCAATGGGAAGACCAAGTATCTGTCATTCTGTAAGTATTTATCAAATGCCAACTAAGTGTCAGCAGTGTACAAGGCATTACCAAGTTGAAAAAAGGAGACTCAAACTCCTTGACAAAATCCTGGTAAGGAAACTGACCAGAGGCAACGATTTCCTTGATTAAGGGAGTGATAGGGGAAAAAAAAAGTCCAAATACCATCTCAAACCTGTAAATGAGCTAGATAAGTAGATTAGTTCTCTGATGCCCCAGGTCTGCAGTTTCATCCACACCCCACCTCCTCGGCCATCCCCACACGCATCATCCAGGTTACTAACCCGCTCTCTCCATCCCCACCCCGCCCCTCCCGCTGCCTCCCTCCCAGCGACAGTGCGTGGAATATGCCCTCAAGGCCCGGCCCCTGCGCAGGTACATTCCCAAGAACCAGCACCAGTACAAAGTGTGGTACGTGGTCAACTCCACCTACTTTGAATACCTGATGTTCGTCCTCATCCTGCTCAACACCATCTGCTTGGCCATGCAGGTCAGTCCGAGGGGAGGACCCATGACGCCTGCAGGAAGGAGGATGCTAGGGGAGGAGATGAAGTGTAGAAGAGCTGCATGGCTGACTCCGTCATGTTGGCCAAGAGAGACAGAAAGAGCAGAAGAACTGTCCTCTTTTCCAAGATGGAGAAGGACAAGTGTCCCTTCTCAAGGATGAGCTCCTCTCTGGGACCTTATAAGAGAATCCACAGAGGCCTGGGTTAATAAAACGCTTAGAGTGAAGGAAATGGAGAACAGAGGGGGAGCCTGAAGAGTTTGCTACTGTGAGGCATGGGTATAGAGGTTGATTCTATATCCACCTCTCTTCAGGGAGGTCAACTTGTGCTTGAGCTCTCTTGAGAACCAGAAGTCTCCATAAAGGTGTCATAACCTGTGTTTTCAGAGCTAGCAGAGAAGGGAAGAATTTGCAGGATTTCCTGAGTCCACCTGGCTGCCCACAGAGATGTGAATGGCCTTCCAGGGCTTGGTTCAAGGAAGATCTCTGTTGAGAGGAGGGTGGTAAGGAGTAGGGATGCCCCTGCCTCGTTTTGACAGTCCTTCCCCTCCCCTCAGCACTACGGCCAGAGCTGCCTCTTCAAAATTGCCATGAACATCCTCAACATGCTCTTCACTGGCCTCTTCACCGTGGAGATGATTCTGAAGCTCATTGCCTTCAAACCCAAGGTAGGCCTCTGAAAAAGTTGTCTGGCCTGCAGGCACTGGAGGGATGGACAAGGGGGAGTGCCAGTACTGAAAGAAGGAGAGTGGCGGGCAGAAATAATCAGTGAAAGACCCCATCTTCTTGGAAGATAAATGTTACAACTCCTAAACCTACCAGGAGTTGTACCAGAACAACCCCTTGAGATAGTCTCCACTCTAGTCTGTGGCTGGGAAATACAGGAAACAGATTCCTCCCTGTGCTGAGCCTCCTCTTCCAAGGAGGCAGATGATGGTCCTTCTCCTCTTTCCCACCCTGTCTCCACCCTCATCCCCCAGCACATAATCTAGAAGAAACTGTGCCCACAGACTGGCAAACTAAACCTCTTCACAACCAGCCCCCCAGATTCACTTGGGCTGCTGTTCTACTGTCCTCTCACTTCATCAGCCACAGACCACGCTCATTGTAAAAAGTTCAGCCAGGGCTTCATTTGCTCAGGCTCAGTTTCCCAGCCAATGGGGTCCTCCTGTTCAGAGGCTACATCATTGTACCCTAGCGCTTTCCAGTACCGGAAGGGCAAATGTCTGAGGCTTGCTACTTGCGAGCAACTTCTAGGAAAATAGGGTGGGAGAAAGATGAGAACCATTGGCTGAATGAGACAGGGTAGGGAAGGATGGATTGCCTGTCACGTTGGATTCTCTGTGCCCTCCCTAACCAGCCCTCACCCCCATTCTCCTGACTAATGGAGAAGCAGACTGACTTGAGCATCACCCGCCAACTTCCACCCCTGAAGACAGGTCAGAATCATTGGCATCCACTGGCCTGGGATTCACAACACAGGCAGCTGCTCCTGAGAGAGGGTATAGCTGCAACTCCTTTTGGAGAGCGATGAGAAAGAAAGAGTTGGTTCTAAGAGAATTATATGGTTGCAGACTTGAGGAAAACTCTCTAGCTATTTGAGCCTTCTCTTCCCCTCCTTTACTAGTTTTTACAGATTCAACACAGATCAACAGGAGACAAAAAGGAAGGGTCCTTTCCATATATTCCATTTTTATTCAAATTTTTACTTGTCCTGGAGTTAAATGGGACAGGGGGGTGCTCCTTGGCTGTCGGATCCATATTCATTTAACAAGATGTCTATCATCTTCTCTGAAATAAAATTCAACTAACATTTCTGAATAACCTACCATGTCCTACACATACCTCATTGCATGCAATCCTCAAAACACCCTCATAACACAGGTACTGGCATCCTCATTTCAGGGAAGAGGGAAGTGAAGCTCAGAGCAATTAAGTGTAATATTAATTACACCATTATTAAGTGGCAGAACTGGGAATAGAACCTGACTTTATAGTCGATGTAATTGCCACCATGCCCAGCTGTTAGCAAGCATCTTCCATGTCAAGTGTACTGCTGGGTGCTTTTCAGAAAGAGGGAAACAACCTGTGAGGGACTTTAAGATAAAACAGACCATATTCTTGCAATGTTGGTTCCTTCTCTCAAAGAATGCCCAGGAATCTTGGCTAATTTTCAGAAAATAAGACTCCTAGTAAATGTCATTTGGTGATAATAATGGTATTTCCTACCTCCTCCAAGGCACTTAATATACTCTTTCCACTTTCCCTTCCAAGCCCAGTCCCTTTCAGGGGCATAAATTTTGTCCTGACCTAATGAAGACCACTGAATCTCCCTGGTCACCTTCCATAGGGCCCATGGGACCTCTGCTTACCTGTGGTCCTGTTCCAAGCCACGTGGCCCCACAGTACTAACAGGTTCACAGCCCATAGCATCATGACCGGTGAGGCTGGGAATGCGGAATTATTGCCAAGTTGAGCTTCAGTCACAGATGACAGCCTCTCGTAGGGAAACTGGCATCGCTTTCACCTAGTTTCATGAGACATATGGTTTAAATATTTCAAAGCCTTGAATCATTCTACAGTTGACTCAGATGTGTCTCTGATGATGTCTGATGCAGTCTGCAGAGCCATGCAGTGGACTTTGTGAATTATTCCTCATGACCACAGAAGATATATTGGGCAGACCTGCCCTACGAAGCAAATGAAATTGATCCCTGCAGGGGCCTCAGCCTGAAAGATCCCCTTACCTAAGTTTGCAGATCAAGGAATAAGCCATTTCCTCAGAAGTAGCTAGCTGTGGTCTAAACCATAAAGCGAGTTTCCTAGTTTCCTCAATCCCTAGTTTCCTGTTGTGACAAGATGGAGTAAAATAAGAAAGACTTTTCCCAAAGAACTAAGAGAGCCATCCTGGGGCCGTTTGCATTTCACACATGCCAGGGTCAATCTGTGCTGTAAAGAGAAAGGAAAATGGATAATTTCTGTGAATATCTCTAAAGGGACTTCTGGCAATAGAGGGCTAAAGGTCACTGGACCTGGCTGGCCAAAGAAGGTTGACCAGTTGGGACTTAAGGAGAACAGGGTGCCCTGGTTTCTCATTAAGCTATGTTCTTCATTTAGGGAATAGACCCCAGGAAAAGCATCCTCCAACATTTCAGGCAGCAAATCAAACCAGAAACGACTTGAAGACCTGGTAGAAATATCTGGCTGGGTGTGGCCCAAGCACGAGCAGCTTCTGAAATACAGAACAGCTTTCATACCTCACCGTTAACTGAGATTCTCTTCAGCACCTTTTATTTCACTGGCATGATTCTTTATATATGATATGAACGAGTCTGCACTTGTAAGCATTAGGTATAAAAAGGACAGTTAGGCAGCAAGGAAGTAGAAGATGCATCAACCGTAGCCAGAGAAACGTTACCGGAAGTTCTCAGTGCTTGACTTTCCTTCGCTATCCTTTCAGTCTCTGTGATTAGTTCGTTGGTCAGTTGGTTGGCTGGTCACTTTGTATCTTGTTTCATTCTTTTGTTGTCTTCGTGGTGATTGATGTTGCCAAGTTCTTCATTTCTGTTCTCCTCACCATACCATGGAAAATGACTTTACTCAAGTAAATCCCTGCCCTAAATCCAACTGTCCCACTCCTTAAGTTGACACTCTATTCCAAACACACCAAAAACTATGGGTGAGTATAAACCAGTTTAGAGCAATTCAGTCCCCCACCAAAACGTCAGGGATCTGTGGGGATGTCTGAACAGAATGCAGTAGGTAATAGTAGTATTGATTTCAACAGCTAATAGCAAACCAGAGGGGATCCCTTCCCTAGAGTAAGAGACACTGAATGGTACCTGAGTCCTACATGTGTAGGACAAAGTTGGTCAGCATGGAAAAGTCCTGGTTAGAATTGTCTGAAGGTAACTAGATACCTGGGTTGTTCTCCTATAGGGAATCGGAAAGCATCAGCAAAGACAGAAAAAAATTTATAATATACTTTATGATAAGCACTGAAAAAATATCTAATGCCTAGGAATAAATCTAATAAAAAATGTCAAAAATCTCTACAGAGAAAACTATAAAATTTCATAGAAATGAACTAAAGAAAACTAAGTAAGTTGAGAAATATATTGTGTTCATGAATTGGAAAATTCAATATTATAAACATGTAAGCTCTCTTCAAACTGATCCATAGATTCTGTACAATCCCCATGAAAACTCCAGATTGGACTTTACCCAAGGTGAGAATGGCAGGAGAAAGGGAAGCCATCAGCAAACCCTTTCTGGCCGACAGGATGACCCTGGGTGGTCCCAAGGCTTCAGCCCACTTGGGCAGCTCTGACATCACCATGGAGAGGGAGAGGCAAGAACCTGGTTCGGGAAGCAGTGCCAGGCACAGATACTCCACTGTTAACTACAGGTTTTAGTACCAGAAGGGCTGATGATGTCACTTGGTTGCCTGGGATTTGCTGTTGACAATGACTCAGCAAGCACAATGAGGAGGGGAGGAGGGAGCGGAGGGCTTCCAGGCTTGCCCTGCTCAGCAGAAGTCGGTTTGCCCCAGGAAGGCAGGAGTTCCACCAGTGAAAGGCTCCTGACTCCTCTGCTCCCTATAAACTTTCACATGGGTCATGGAGAGATGAAGAAGCAGGTCTGCTATTGCTGAGAAGTACCTCGTGCCCCTTGGCTGCTGCCCACTCCGTATCTCCCCCTAGGGGAGGATGCTGGAGGGGATTTGACCCTGGCAGCTCCCTGTGATCAAAGCCTTGGTCTTCCCTTTCAGCTTTCTCCCAGACTGCGAGGCGAACAGAACCAAAGTGAAATCACTCATTGACCTTCCTGGCACCTCAGCCTTCTTGAATAAGAGCAGCCAAAGCCTTGGGACTTACTTTCATGTTGCAGGACAAATTAGGGCCCCAAGGCATTTCAAACCTAAGGGATGAAGTGAGGCCTCTGGACCAGCTCCGTCTAATAGAACTTCCTGCAATGTTCCATACGCACTGTCTGCAATATAACCACTAGCCTTCTGTGGCTGTTGAGCACTTGAAATGTGGTTAGTAGAGCCAAGGGTTGGTTTTTCAAATATATTTAATTAATTTAAAATTATATAGCTGAATGTGGCCAGCTGCTGCTATGTTGGGCAGCACAGCTCTGGACAGTCCTTCTTTCCCATAATATTCCCAGCTTCTGCTGTCCTCTGTCTGTCTTGGTTTCTTCAGCCCAGCTGCTCTGGCTTTATGAAGCCAGATGGTTTACCTCACCCTCCCCACTCTCTCTCCAGCTGTTAGTTTTCTGCCAAAAATGGACTTATCTTGGTGGAAGCCCTCTTGACGGGGTAAGACAATCTCTTGCTCTGGGATCCCACAGTGTGGATTTTCTCCTGACTTGGCCAGTCCTCTCTGTCATCCCTGGACTTCCCCGGTCCTTATCAGCTGCAAGTGCTGAGGCTCCTTCCCTGTGGATCCTGTCCCACCCAGTTTCTGAGCTCAGAAAGGCCCTACGGGAGGTGGAGAAAGTGCCCTGGCAGGTGCAGTCTGGAATTAGCCTGCTTCTAGGGGTTGTGTCCCTGGTGATCCCTGGGGCACCCAGCTTCGCTTTTTCCCAGTCTATTGGGCTTCAGACTAGGTTTCCTGACAGTGCTTTAGTGCCCTAGTGAAACTGAAATCTGAGAGCCCTAAGCCTATACCCGGTTCTTGCCTGATCCATCCTCAGGGTGAAGAATCTTGTCCTTCCACATCCCAGTTGCTGGCCAGAGACTTGCTTCCTGACAGCTTTGACGTCACTTCCCAAGGAGGTGCCAGCCTTCCAGCCACATCCTTTCCCCAGCTCGGCCCTGCTTGGCACTCTTATCCTGCCCTGGCTTCTATTGCTAGGTTCCAGCATGCCTTGTAACTGTCTGGGCTGTGACTCCTGTTCCCTGCCCCAACACAGAGATCTTGGCCAACATCTCACAGTGTGAGCTAACAGTGGAGCAGTAATTCAGTAATTCAGCAGCCACCATATTGTCTCTGCTCTGGGGACTTTTTTGTAGCCCCTGTTACCTTTCCGGAAAGAGGACATGAGGGCAATGAAGGCTTGGCTGCTTCTTGGAAGGCAGAGAAGCAGAAAGAGGGTGAGGCTGGAGGCACCGGCCAACAAAGAAAGCAGCTCCTCCTTCCCTCCGTCTGTTGTCCCGAGGAGTTCATCTATGGCCCAGGCACACTTCCCTTGGCCGGGAGCAAGGGATGAGTCATAACTAGAAGGAAGCCTGGCTAATGAGATGCTCTGAGAACAGAGCTGCTCAGGACCATGGAGGTCAAATGCTTGTCAGGCCCCATCACCCGGCCCTGGGCACAGCCTCACTGTGGTCCCAGCCACATGAGCAGCCACGAGGCTATGAGAAGGAACCGATAAGAGGTTCTCCAGTGGCCCTCTTCGTGATCAGCACTGTGCAGGGCCAGCCGGCTCTGCATCTTGCAAGTCTCCGAGCCTGAGAAGGGGTGCTACTGGCCTTGGACTTCCCACGCCCAAAGGCAGCCTTCCTCTTATTGCTGATTGTGCCTGTACAGTGCAGGGGATCCCATGGCTTCTGATGGTCCCCAGAGCAATCTTTTCTCTGCACATTCTGTTGTTCTTAGGAATGATTCTTCTCTTGGGAAGGATTGTTGACCCCACCATGGGTGGGCACAGGCCCTGCCAAGGTGAGGGGAGTTTGGGGGATATCCTAAGGGCGTGATCAAGATGGAGCTAATTTCTTTTCACTGGGCTTGTGGCAAAAGGGACAGATGCAGGCTAGGTTGGGACTCTAGGTTCACATATGGACAGGCAGAGGGAAAGCTGGAATGGGGAGCTGGAAGGCTAGGAAGCATTCAGAGATAACACTTGCAAAGAAATTCTGCAGTCCAATTTCTCAGTCTACTTTGTCAGTTCTATCCATGCCTAGAAGTTTCTTTCCTTAAAGATCCAGCATCTAGGGATGCCTAGGTGGCTCAGTCAGTTAAGCACTTCTGCCTTTGGCTCAGGTCATGATCCCAGGGTCCTGGGATCAAGTCCGCATCGGACTCTCTGCTCAGCAGGGAGCCTGCTTCTCCCTCTTCCTGCTGCTCCCCCTGCTTGTGCTCTCTCTCACTCACTCTCTCTCTCTCTCTCTAACAAAAAAAAAAAAAAAGAAAAGAAAAGATCCAGCATCTGGTTTCCCTTTGGCAAATAGCTTTCCACACACTGCCTGAAGATGTCATAAAGATGCCGGCTTGGGGTTCCCCAGGGGCACCCGTGCCCTCTACATATGCAAAGGGGGCTTCTGAAGCCGAGGGTCCAGATTGTTCAGGCCTGGACCCACTGTTTTAGGCGTTGGATCCCTTGTCCTCCATAAGCAAGCTGCCCCCGGGGAAAAGGGACCAGGGTTCTGACACTCATGAGGCAGGAGGAAAAGCTGGGAGAGTGTCTTAGTGATGACACAAGCCCCAAGGCAAGTAGCCGATCTGCTTTTCTGACCCAGGGAAGAGAGGCCATTTTTACCAAACGTGAGCCCTGCCTACTTTCCTACTCAGTCTGTAGATGTCATATCTGGACTATGTATTCAATGGCTTCCAAAATCAGATGTGTTCACTGTCCGCCAAAGGAGCCAAGTGGGGGGCATGCCAAAGGAGAGGCTCCAAAGTGTGGCCAACTCTGAATCAGAGCCACAGGAGAAAGGGACGCATGAGCTGGTGTTAGAGAAGCTGCCAATCAGCAAAGGAGGTCTGTCAGCTGCCACAAGGCCCTGAGCAACCCCACAGGGGCCCTGGGACAACCTGGGCAGATAGAGTGAGAAGGATGGCAGGGCCAGAATTCCTGTAGATGCACCAGTACAGCAACCGAGGGGCCCAGAAGACGCTGCAGGCAGGATTCCATCAGGCCTGGGCCTGGGCCTGCCCCTGGGGGCAAGACTCCCTACCCCCAGATGGGAGGGATGCTGAGGGGGCAGCATGCTGAGGGATACCCCCAATGCCCTTCCACAGGCCAACAGAAATTTCAGAACTCTTTCTTTATAGCCCAGTAATGGACCAGGAGAAGGAAGGTGGAAATAAAATGACCGGTAGGAAAGAATGTAAACCAGAGCCATTTCCTCTTCTTGAAAGCTGAGTATCTTCTAGAAACTTGGTTTGTTTTTGCCAGATAATTACACTGCCAGCTAAAAATCTACTTTCTCTCCAACTTTACCTCTGGCTGTAACTGCACTACTTGCCAACAAGTTAGACATACATCTCTGTGTGATGCAATCCTTTTTGCAAGGCTTTCTTTTTTACCAAGAAATTTTACTTTCTTTGTTTAATCATTCACTCCCCAGTAAGGGAGAAAATTCAGGTAGATTGAGAACCAGGAAGCCTATCTCCCTCCTGTGTCAGGGAATGAGCTGGGGGTGGGCCGGTAGGGCTATAGTTCCTACGTGCAGTTCTCTCCATGGCTCCATGTCTCTGTAAAGGAGGAACACTAGCTTAGCAGACTGTGGGAGACAGAGTAAGGTGCTGTCCCCATTCATCTCTTCGGACTGCTAGAGCACATACCCCCGACTGGGTAACTTACCAACAACTAGAATGTCTTTCTCACAGTTCTGGAGGTTGGAAGTCCAAGATCGAAGTGCCGGCATGGTTACCTTCTCTGGTGAGGGCCATCTTCCTGGTTTACAGCTGCGCCTTCTCGCGGTGTCCTTACATGGTGGAAGGGGTGAGGGAGCTCTGTGGGAGCTCTTCTATAAAAGCATGAATCCCAGGGGCGCCTGGGGGGCTCAGTTGGTTAAGCATCTGCCTTCGGCTCAGGTCGTGATCTCGGGGTCCTGGGATCGAGCCCCACGTCGGGCTCACTGCTCAGCGGGAAGCCTGCTTCTCCCTCTCACTCTCCCTCTGTGCTCTCTCTCTCTCTCTCTCTCTCTCAAATAAATAAATAAAATCTTAAAAAAAAAAAAGGCAGGAATCCCATTCTTGTGGGCTCCACCCTCATGAGCTCATCTCCTCCCAAAGCCCCACCTCCTAACACCATGTCTTTGGTCACCAGGTTTCCAGCATGTGACATGGGGGATGGGGGACACAAACATGCAGGTCATAGCAACGTCTAAAAGGCACTGGTGGCTTCTGAGGAAAGTGCCATCTAGATGGAACATGGCAGGGTCCCTCAGCCTGGGGAGGTTGCACCCAGCCCTCTAACTCTGAAGAAAGGAACCTCATGCCTTATCATGCTCTTCTTGTCCATTACCATTTTAAAATTGGTCCTTTTGCAATTCTGGTGTTCTGTCTTCTCTCATCCTGAGCTTATTGATTCTATCCCTTCACACAGATTTCTGCCTAACACCATAATATAATTTCAAGGCTCGTCCTAATGCATCCTTGAAGTTGGATTGTCTAAGACACAGCATAAGCCCATGCTACTAACACCTTTTCCTGTGACTAAAAAAAACCCATTCCTGGGACAAGATTGGAGTTCCATTGCTGACCATTTCCTCTCTTTCTCTGTCCCTGGGCCTTGTCTTTCTTCATGTTGTTTATTTCCAGAACTCTTTGCCTGTGCTTTGTTGGGCTAGTGTTTTGCTGCAGGCTAAAGTTCACCAACAGCTCAGCAAATACCATATTGAGTGCTGACATGGCAGGCAGGTACCAGGGACACCACGGTGACCACAAGCAGGCTGGTGAGTGCAGCCTTGCTCACTTTGCCTTTTTAAGGACAGACCTCCCTCCCTGACTTTGGCTCGCTCTTGGGTCTGGTAGTGTCCCCAGTTCACCATCGCATCCATCCCTGGAAAACCTCTTCGGCCTGGAACTCCTGTTCCTACTTAAGAAGCAGCGAATAAACACATGATCCCATTTTATATCAGTTCCAATACCTTAAATTAAGAAACACTCAGAAACAGGGAGGGAAGGAAGTATCTGAAGAATTGGGTTTTCTTTTTTTGTAAAGATTTTATTTGTTTGACAGAGAGAGAGATGGGGAGAGAGCACACGCAGGAGGAGCAGGCTTCCCGCTGAGCAGGGAGCCCAGTGTGGGACTCGATCCCAGGACCCCGGGATCGTGACCTGAGCCGAAGGCAGACGCTTAACTGGCTGAGCCACCCAGGCGCCCCTACGCTAGATTTTCTCCATTCACTACCTCAATTAATCCGTGAGAGAAGCATTATGGTATTTAGGAAACTGAAGGTCAGAGAAAAGCTAAGTAATGTGTCCAAGATGGCAGAGCTAGTTTTTTATTGTTGTTTTGGGGGAATTTTAATGCAGGTGTAGGTGATTCAAGAGCCAAGCTCTATCCACTACCCCCTCATGGACACAACAAACATGAACAAGCGGAGATGTTGCTGTGCACGTAATGGGTCCTCAGCAAGTGTTCACATTCTTCCTTATGAGCAGACCAGAGACAAAATGAAAGCAAGCCATTCTCAAGTAACAAGCCCCCGTAAACTGATAGCCCCTCCATTCCCATGTCCTTCTGCCTCCTCTGGGGCCCCTAGCCCCTTGCCCCCTCCTTTGCCCATCCTGTCCTTGACTCCTGTGTTTCCCTGCACTGGCCTGGGCCTTCTGGGTTGCCCTTGCAAACCTGAAGTGACAGGTCCCTTCGGGAGAGGAGACAGTCATCTGACAGGTGACTACACCTAAAAGCTGACATATTAATGTGTGTGCATACACGCATGCACGTGCACTTGAAATGGGAAGACCTGCAAAATGTGGAGACAAAAATTAGACTGCCAAATCCCTGAAAGGCATCTCTGTGCCCCATGAGAGGCATTCGGTGAAAGTTTAAGGCATGCACGCCTGCATGCATGATGAAAATTATGAAACTGGAGAACAAGGAAGAGAGAGTCCGAATATTAACATCAGATAAAACCATTAAGATCATCAATCTTCCATCAACGCAGAAATGTCTAAGCCTTCTCCCTTTTTGCCATAAGAGATTTCTTCAGACAGCTCTGTTGGGAATCCTCCTTTATATTGAACTGAAATGTGCCCCCCTGTGATTTCTACTTACTAGTACTGCTTTTTCCATCTTTTGTTCTATAAATGGTTATTGAGCACCTCAGTGATGATGTCAAGACATGGTACTGTATCACAGGGCTCACGGGGTAGTGCAGAGATGAAGGGGTTACGGAATAGGGCAAGTGCTATGCTGGGGGAAATAGGCCACGACAGGGACAGCACCACTGGGGGAGGAAACACCTATTTCAGATAAGATAGTCAGGAATGTACTGGGTAAACTGAGGCCCGGAGGTTGAAAAGGAGCCGGAAGAACCTGTCAGACAGAGGGGAGAGCAAAGGCCCTGAGGCAGGAGCAAGCTGAGCTTATTTTGGGAACTGAGAGCAGTGAGCAAGAGGGGAGGGATCAGAGGACAAAGGCCCTTCAGGACCTGAAAGGGGTGTGGATTTAGAATCCACACCCTAAGGAGCAGGGCCTTAGTGGGCGTTATATCATCGGATTCGTGTTTTTGAACCAGCATGCTGATGGCCTAGAGAAGAAAACGCACTGGTACTGGCCAAGGGGGGAAGCAGTTAGGAGTCTGTTCCTGGACATGCAGGTGACAGCCGTGGAGGACGGGTGGAGGTGGGCAGTGTCACGACGTCGTCTGATGATGAAGAGGGTGTGAGGGTGAGGAAGAGGAGTCAGGGAAGGTCAGGATAGGGTTTTAGCAGGACTGCCTCTTACCCACCTTTATATCCCTCCAGATGCTAACACAGGAACACCTGGTACCTATCAGGCACTCTGGATATGCCACCTCAATAAGACAGCGTCCCCTGGGGAAACTGAGGAACCCTGCTTCCTTCCCCACAGAAATGATTCCAGTCCCTCTAACAGCTCTAACATCCTATGAGGAAACCCCCTTCAGTCCCCACCCTCCCCAGGTCACCCCCAAGAACTTGCTGGAGAGAGAAGCAGAAATGGAAAGCCAGGGGTGTGGCTGCTAATGCCTGGGGAGCTGCCATCTGGAGTGGCGATGGGCAGGACACGGCCACCTAAACTAGGGAACTCCTGCCTTCGGTGTAATTAGATTTCTTCGGTGCAGGACCCCGAGCCTGTCATGCATGATGCACTCTGGGATCGCCCCAGGTTAAAGCCCGGAGATTCGACACTTGCAGCCTTTTTAGAGGACTGAAGCCTTGTTTTTTGGTTTGTTTGTCTTGTCTCATTGAAGAGCCAGTTACCATCTCCCAGAACTAGTGTTCCAAAGAACCCAGCTATGGAAATCTGCAGAGGCACCACATTGATCCAGGAAGCCGAAGCTAGCATTGAGGGTTGAGTGGGCAAGGGCCGAGGATACGTGAGGTCCTGCAGTGCCTGGGGCAGCGCCACCCAGGGAAAACCTGGCCTGTGTGTGCTGGGAGAGTATTTGAGAATGCTTATCCAAGGAACACTGTGGGTAGGTCTTATTCAGTGGCCCATTAATGACCAAGGCTCAGCATAAATTAAACTAGAAGTATGAATGGCTCTTGGATTGAATGACTTTCTATTTCCTCACCAACCTGGAAAATTAACTTTAAAAAACCCCAAGAGCAAGCAATATTTCCTTTTAAGAGTTCTATAGAAACTTAGCCTTTTAGGCTAGTGGTCTTTGATCCTTTTAGAACTAAAGTTCCCTTTTGGTAACAAATACTTTGTAATACCTCCTTAATTTTCCTAAATCAGAGGAAACTTAAAACTTTATGTATACAAAATTCACATCTATGCACATATTTATATATACATTTATATAAATGTAATGCAATATTTATATATATTTTACATTGTGTGTGTATATATATGCAATATAAAAATCCCTGAATTTTAATGTAATAGGAAAAGTCTGTATTTAGTAGAAGAATTCATTCCACATTAAAAAAAATAGAGGTTAATGAAAGAGCAGAGTTATGAGACCTTGGAATAAAAACTTAAGATAAGTTATAACCAATGAGCCTTATTTGCATGTGGCAAATCTCCCAAAACTCATACAGGACACACGACAGTTCATTAGGCAGAATTGTCCCATGCCTAGCAGGACATTTAGCATCCTTGGCCCACCCACCCATTACTAAATGCCAGTTTTGCCCCCCTGAATCTTAGTGGTGCCCCCGCAGGTTCCCAAACACCCCCTAGAGGGCAGTGCGTGCCCCAGAGTGAGAACTAATGCCTTAGGTAGGACTCCATTCAGCCTCTTATTTAATTCTTGAAACATCTGAAACCTGCTTACCCAAATTATTAAGAAACCAGTGTCTCCTACCAGCAAGGGAACCCCCTCAACCCAGAAACTCACCACATATGTGCGTTTCATTCAAAGGAGTAGAAAGGGAAAGAGAAGGAGGGGAGGCAGCAAGGGGGTGACGTGTAACAACGCCCCCCCCGCCCCACCCCCTGGCTGCTGGGCAGCAGAGTCAAGAGGGACCTGCTGTGTGGGGTGTAGCTCCTGCGTGCTTCTTAGCAGCCTGATTGGTGATTTGGCATTACCCTGATTATTATTTATTTGTGGAATGTCCACAGGGTACCTGATGCCAAACAGTGCACGCAGACAGGCACAAACGGGCTTTGTCAGGGAGGGGCTTCCCCACCATGGCTCTTGCACCCAGGGATTTGCATATTGTTGCAACATTGTGACAGGTTTCTTTCCTGCCTGGTGCTTGAGAGCTTGAAAGTCGCTATGAATGATAAAAAATAATTATATGACTTGGGTGAAGCCTTTGTGTGGGAAGGGTGGTATTAGCTATTACATTTAATTATTTAATGTGGAAAATTATTCACACTGTGTAAAGAAGCCCGGCGGAAAGTACACTGTGGTTCCCTTCTCCATCCCTGCCACTGAGAAAGAAACCAGAATGCACCGCGTCCAGGAGGGGAAGAGGGATCCCCAGACCCACGGGGCTCGGGGTCACCACTGTCCCAACGGACCTGCGGCTCAGCCAGCCCCCAGCCGCCGCTGTAGGGGAGGGGGCCGTGTGGGAAGGCCACCAGCAAGGCCGGGAGAGGCGGCCTCCCACGGAGTGCTCAAACCACAGCGGTATGGGAGGGATGGCAGCAAGCAGCGGGCACTGTACGCGTCCTGTGCCAACTCAGGTTGTCCTCGCCAAGCCCGCGACTGTTCCTGTTTGACAGAGAAGGGGGGCTCCGGGAACTCGCCGCACAACTCCAGGCATAGCTCTGGAAGTGAGCGCAGGAGCTCAGTGCATTCCTGTTTTGTTCACTTAAGTGGGTGCAGGTGCTGCCTCTCGCAATTGCAGGGGGGGCTGTACCTGCCCCTTCACTAAGGAGGGCTCAGCCCATTCGGTCAGGAAGGGCTTGGAGGGGACCGGTCAGATCTGGGTTTGGAGTGCTTTCCCAGCTGGGTTGGAGGAGAGAGGATTCAAGGCAGGCAGCTGGCAGAGGGCTGTCACAGGTCCGAGTTCAGCCCTGGAGCAGCGGGGTGGAACGGCTCCTCCTCATTCACCTGCTCCCGGTGCTGCCTGTTCTCTGCCTTCCCTTCTCCTTCAAAGAGTGTCCGTGGTGTTTACTTGAGCCGCGGTTTGCCTGCATCCATTGCACTGTGTCCGCCGGCGGGGACGCATCCACCCAGCACCCTGGTCCCGGAGGAGACCTTTGCAGAAAGCAGCTCAGTAGCAGCAGGAGGCCACCTACCCCAGGCACCTGAGACCCAGAAAGAACCTCCTGAGGTCCCCAAAGGGAGCTTAGCCAATAACCCCCAGTTTTCATCTGCTCCCAGGGGAGAAGGAGGCCAGTGTGAGACCCGTTCAGTCTTGTGGAGTCCCAGGCATCCAGTAAGTGTTCATTATGTGTTGGTGAGAGAAGAAATGAAAGAGGGCCTTTAAAACGTTCCTGGGGAGGAAAAACCTCAAAAAAATTGGAGCAGAAGGTGTCCAGTTCAAAGTGCACATTCCTCCGACAATGTCAAGAGCAGCCCCGTCACCACCACCCACCTCCTCTCCCCAGGGGTGTGGACCCAGGCCCTCACCCTGGCCCGCAGCCTGCTCTTGCCCCTCGTGTCTGTGTGCAGCCTGAGCCTCCCGGAGCCCCCAAATGAGCGCATCACAGGGGAGGAGCTGACAGAGGAAGGCAGAATCCTTGCTCCCTTCCAGGCTGCCTGGGGCCTGGGGCAGCTGTGTGCCCCCGTTATGACTTCTCCATTAGACGCCACTAACCTCCGTGATTAGTTATGTCTAAAAGACATCCTAACATAACACAAGTCCTATTATCTCTGCTTGGTGTTGGTTACCGCTGTGTTCCATGAGATTCCGTGAGATCGACTCTTGGCACCACTGCCGAACTGCCTGTGGCATTCAGCACCTCTCCCTGGTTCATTCACTCTCCCCCACGTCCCAGCCCCACCACCTGGACCCCTGGAGAGACCAGAGCTTCCAAGGAACTGGACACTGCCTCCCCAGCCACACCAGCCGCCTCTGCTCAGCCTCCTGCCTCATGTACCTTCTCTCACCTGCTTGCTGACTCAAGCAGGGGCTCTTGTTCTCCTTCAGAGACCCCCTAACCCTGGGTTGAGGATGAGCCATCGTGGGTCCCTCCCTTCCATTTTAAGCCCTGCCTCCCCCAGGTGGCCTGACCCTTCCTCCCGCTTTGTGTGGACTCCCTGTTTTCCCCTGTGAGGCCCTGGGCCTGCCTCTGGGACTGTACCTCCTGCCTCCCTCCTCTCGTGCTCCCTTCCACTCCCCTCTTGTGCTCCTTTCTCCTTCTCCCCACTTCCCACCACCTGAGTGGCTTTTCCTAACTCCTCCTTCCCTCCTTCCCTCTGCTTCTGACCTTCCCCATCCCTGCCCTTCTCACCTTCTGCTTCTCATGTGATCCCTCAGTCCCTTTGCTTCTCTGGCATCTCTGCGACCTGCCAGTCGGCCTTTCCTTCCCTCTGACACTCCTTCCCGGCCTTTCTCTGTCCCCATCCCAGCACCTCCACCTCTCCTCTAGACTCAGGCCTCTCGCGTTGACACTGAGCCTGGCAACGCTGTGTGGGGCTCGGGGTCCCTGGAAGTAAGCACCCCTGGAGGGACTGAAAGTCCAGGTCAGCCTCCCCATCGGGGCTGGGCAGTCTTCCTCATCACCTCCTCTGGCTTCCTTTGCTTTAACATCAGAGGTAGATTCTGAAGATGCGCAGGCAGGGATAGAGAAGAGGAAAAAAAACAAGTGATAACAACAAAAGAACCCTTACCTCAAAATCCCCAAGAACACACAACAGGCTCCCAGGTGTGCAGATTTTTCCTTCGATACGTTCTCACCACCAATCTGTTTTAAAGTTTGTTTTGTCTCTGAGTTCACAGAGGAGGCCTCTGCGCCAGGCAGGGAGGAGCTGAGAATCCAGAATTCAAGGGCAAAGGCATGTGCCTCTAACCTCTCGGCAGCAGCCCTGCTCCCCGGGATCAGAGGTGGGAAACAGGGCCGCTTGGCAGCCCACTTGTGTCCTCGGAGGGGGGCCTCGGTCTCCCCCAGTGAAAATGGTGGCTTCTCAGAACCTGGCAGTTAACTGTGCACGTGCCCCTGTATCTAACAAAATTTAGTCATGACAACTTGCAAACTGTCATCAGTCTCAAAATGGTACCAGCCAGATTTCATTCAAGAGTCTCCGGACAGGCACACTACTCACTAGTGCCTCAAGATGGGCAGAAAAGGCTCTAGATGCTGGTGAAAGGTAAGCTCAGGATTCCAGAACCTTCTTCCCTCCTTCCTCCACACACCTGGGCTTTGCCTGCCCTTCTACTCAGTGCCACCCCCAAAATGGACCCTGTGAATCCTGCTTAACTAGGAGAGAGGTAGATCAGCTCGAGTTATGAATCCAGTGAATCCTGCTTAACTAGGAGAGAGGTAGATCAGCTCGAGTTATGAATCCAGTGAATCCTGCTTAACTAGGAGAGAGGTAGATCAGCTCGAGTTAACACTGACAGTCATCCAGACGTATTTAGAGCTTACTTCAGGCCAGGCGCAAGTCCAAGTGCTTTACGTGTATTGTCTCATTGTATTGTAATCCCCATTGTAACCCTATAGTTTCCCCATTTTACAGGTGGGGAAACTGAGGCACAAAGAGGTGGAAGTTGTTTGCTCAAGAGTACCCAGCTTATAAGCACCAGAAGTAGAATTTGAACTGACAACCTACCTCCAGAGACCGTGCTCTTGATACCACCTCTTTCAACTTGGAATAGCTTCAAGGATGGAGGTGAATCAGGGCACAGAGAATCTGAAAGAGAGGAAAATCCACAATTCTTGGGCATTCAAAATGCCTAACATGGTGTTTTGTGACAGTGTGTCCTTTCTAATAATGATTTGCTAAAGTTAATATCAGTTTTGTCTGCATGTTCTCAACCCACCTCAGCCAGCGAGTGGAGGGTCAGCAGCACTCAGGAGAATGGGTCATACTGAGGGTCTAAGCAACTGCAGATCACAGGGGTGGCCGCTCATCAGCCTGAGTGGATGCACACACGAGCATTCCCAGGAAGGCCAGAGAAGAGGCCCATCTTCTAAACTCATCCCCAGAGGCTGGGAATTTGAAAGGGGAAAACCCACTAAATCTGCAGGATTTAAGGATGTCAAGGGAAAGCCTTCTCATCCCCAAAACACCATACCTTCTGGGTGATCAGCCCTGCTTGACTCTGGGGAGTTGGACATTAAGAGGTTTGGTTAACCATTTCAGGGAGGGCAAGGAAAGCCCTTTCCCTAACCTTGACTTCTACCCTACCATTTGGGACCTCATCACCAGGGAAAGAAGGAGTCACAGGTATAACCTGGCTCTAGGTCAAACTGATCTAAGAGAAAAAGCCTATGATTTTTTTCCCACCCTCCTTCTTCCATTACACCCCCAAAATCTGTATTACCTGTGGTTTCCAGCAAATGAGGAGGTAGGCAAAAACAGGTTTGTGTGTGTGTGTGAGAGAGAGAGAGAGAGAGAGAGCACTAAGCTCTTACACTCCAGAGGAAAGTAAGGGGAAAAAATATTCCTCCAGGCCCTGCCCACTTAAGGATTTGGCCAGGTGTCTAAATGGAGATCACCTTGTTTCTGGGGATGGGTGTGGATGAGGTGGGAGGAAGGACCGTTGAGAGTGGGAGGAGGAGGTGGATGGAGGAAACAGCTGAAAGCTGGATCTGAAACCGTCTTCGTGGTCCAGCTTAGAGAATTGTTGGGCTTGTGGGACAGAGAAGGTGGGCGGACGGGTCGGAGTAAAAATCTGCCTCTAAAAGGGATCCTGTCACCTCCCCCTTTGGCATGCTCCCTCACCCCTGCATTCTAGCTATGTGTAAATCTCCTCGAGCAGAGTCTAATAAGGCAACTGGTTGCGTCTCTGCAGCCAATGGAGGCCCTGGCACTGGGTCTCCCAGGTAGCTTGTCTTGATCAAAAGCCTCAGCAGCACAGCCTGGTGAGGGCAAGGGCGAGGCATGAGGCATTCATCTTGAGAGAGCCCAGCCAGTGGGAGCCTGCCATGGAAGGTTGGGAGAGGGCCATGGTCAAGGAGGAGTGGACTGGTGTTATGTTTTCCCTCCATCTGCACGTACACAAAGAAGTCCCAGGGAAAGGGTGAGGAGCGATGCCCAACCGGGAGGTTGGCAGGGTCCCTTTCGGTGTCCGCCTTCCCCTGGTGCTCAGCAGCTAACTAACCTGTGTGTTTATCCTGGCCTTTGCCCTACTCTCCACCTTCCTTCCCTTTTTCTCCTCTCTCAGAGGCGTTGCAGACCAGGCCGGCTTACCCATTTTGTTTCAGGTCTCTGGCGAATAAGAAGACTCCCAACTCAACGTCCTTTCCTGAGCGCTGAGCCTTCCCCCTCCCTCTCTCTCCTCTTACCCCCACGCCCAAGTAATGTTTCATTACCGCATTTTCTAGGCTAGATGCTGAACCTCCCTGGACTCTGCTCTGGCGCCTGTTTCTCTCCCTTCTCTTCCTTGACCCTGCCTCCCCTTCCCTTCTGAACTAGCTCTCCCCACAAAGATGGTACTCCCGTCAAGAGAGACTCCCCCAGTGTTTTCCAAACTCAAATTTTAAAACACATGCATATTTACAGTTCATTTGGGGTCTTCTCTCTTTACCTCCCTTCTTTAGAAGTCAGTCTTTTCCCTTTGCCCTGTGAATAACATCTAAGAACCTGGGAAGGAATTGGTTATTTCCTGCTCATAACATGTGACTTAAATGGGAGAGAACAGTCTCCCTCTGCCTCCAAGGCTCTAGTATATTCAGAAATGATTCTGGGAAGCCAACAAGAAAGCCATGATTTCCATCTGACCCTCACCTGACCCACACCCTGGCCAACCTCTGCTTCTCCAGTCTGGCTGTCCAAAGTCTCCGCCGTGGCATTTCTGTTTTCTTTTGGCAGAAATGCCTGGGAACCGAGAGGCCCCTTTCCCTGTGACCTGACCTCCCACACTAAGAATAACAGCCCTAGGACAGCATGTCTTGCGATCCCTCTGGAAAGAGGGCATGGCTGGGAAGTGGGGAAGTTCAGGGAGCTGGATAGAGTCAGGAGGAAATGGAAGAACACAGACTCTTGGCTCTTGTGAGTAAAAAATTAAAAGGGAAAGTTGGCAGCCTTCAAGAGAACTGGGGAAAGAGGTCTGGGAAAGTCTCAGAGGACCCTTAATGCTTTCATACCCACTCCCCAACCTCTAGAATCCCATCTCCTGGAAGACCCAGCTAGTGGTTCAGAGAATAGGAAAATGCTGGTCCTACCGAACAAATGTAGCCCAGACCTGTCTGGTCTCCTTTGCAGAACATTCCCTGAAAAAGTGAAGAAGCAAATGTCCTTTTTTTAAGAAGACAAGTACCTTTAGGACTAGGTCCTTTCCTTTCCATTCCTGGGGATGGAAAGGTGTTCTGTTCCTGGGGTTACCCGAACGGTGAGCCTATACCTCCATGTGGCCACAGGGCAGTGCTCTCTAGACTCCCACACCGCTCAGAGAGGCAGGTGATCCAGACCCAAGACACCTGTCCACTCTGTGAAGGGTCCGCCCTCCCAGGAATCCTGGAATCCTCTAGGAAATCTGGGACAGCCTATCCCTTGGTTGACTAGTTGTCCAAGACCTCAAAAGAAGTGTTTCAAAAGCATCTCTTCCCTTCTCCAAATATGGCAGAACACGAGTGAAATCTAAGTGTACAGGATGAAGTGGTGAAGTCGGGATGCTGGTCTTACCCCCTCGGTGCCATAATCTCTCTTCCATGGCATGACTGCCTCCACTCCCTTCCTGCGAAGTCTATGTCCCCATACTCTCTACCCAGACTCCCCCTATCAATCCAGTTCTCGGGCTTTGATAATTTCATTCACTTTGGGTGGTATTTGCATGTCAACAGGGACTCTACATCAAACTAGTAGACGTTAGGAAAGGAACCTAGGGGAGGTGCGTAAGAGATGCCCCCGAAAGCACTGCCTGGGGCACTACTGAACTGTAAGATTTGCCTGGACTCCATCTCCTTTCAGTTCATAAAACCTTTGCCAGGTCAGAGCTGTCCCTGGAAATACCAGGGCATATCCAGTGCTGGAACAGGGGTGACCCTGATTCTAACTGCAAAGAGTCCAGCATATTATAGGTATTGTTTTAATGATTCAGTCCTCTTGCTATTGCCAAGCTTTAGATGAGTCACCGCTGAGCCCCGATGACCTGGCCACCCTTCTGGACCACACGGCTGTGGTTTTCAGGGTCTTTGGAATTCCCAGATCATCCATAGGACCACAGCCCACTCACCTCGAGGGGGGTCACCCGCCTGTGTCCCTCCCTGCCTCCAGAAGGGTTCCTCTGATGGAGGAGACCTGGGGGCATAGGAGATGCTGAGTGGGGACTGAGAAGAAAGTCCAACCGTGCCCCTGAACCACTGTGACTCGCACTGCCTGCCCCCCATGTCCACGCCTGCTCCCCCACCCGGGTGGGAAGCAGAAAGAGCCTTTGTGCAGGAGGGTGGTGAGGTGGGATGGATCTGGAGGAAGGGGGGGCCATGTGACCAGGGGAGGGCGGGGCAGGAGGGTTGGACCAGCCGCCTCCCGGCCACCCGCTTCCCTCTTGGGCTCCTGGCCACAGTACGGGCGTTCACAACTCCAGCAGCAACACTGAGGTGCCTGGACGGTGATTCTGATGGTGATGTTGCTCTGTTCTTGTCTGTCTAATATTCCTTTTTAATCCCCATCCTGCCTGCCCCTCCCTTATGTAGGGTTACTTTAGTGATCCCTGGAATGTTTTTGACTTCCTCATCGTAATTGGCAGCATAATTGACGTCATTCTCAGTGAGACTAATGTGAGTATGACTCTGCCCTCCCCAGGAAGCCTCCTCCTTCCTCCTCTGCCTCCTCTCTTTCCCTTCTCTCACTCGCTCTCTCTTTACCTCCTTTTATTTGTTTGGTTTTTTAATTTCCTGTTTTTACCCCCCTCCAGTCATGCTTTTTATTGAACCTGCCGTCGTCTGTGGGGGAAAAAAAGTGGGAGCTTCTCCTCCTTTTTTTCTGCTTGGCCCAGCTCTGCCCTGCTGCGCTAGGCCCAGGGGCCCGGAGCTGAGCGGAGGGGCAGGCGCTGGGGGCTGCCCGGCCCCCTCCCCGGCGGCCCCGGCCCAGCGGAACCTTGGTACTAACCCAGCTTTTGTCAGGCCTCTCCGCCCCGTGAGAACCAGGTTGCCCAGGTTTGAGCCGCCAGAACTGTAGAGTGGTAAGAGAGTATTTAATATGCCCACGTAACCTCTTTCTTTTCTCATTTTTTTCTCTTCTCTCCTTTCTTTCATGCTTTTTTTTTTCATTTTTTCCTCTTCCTTTTTGTTTTGTTTTTCTCCTTTGTTGTTGGTTTTTTTTTTTCTCTCTCTCTCTCTTCTCTCTCTCTCTCTCTCTTCCTCGGCTTCTCTGCCCCATGCAGCACTATTTCTGTGATGCATGGAATACATTTGACGCCTTGATTGTTGTGGGTAGCATTGTTGATATAGCAATCACCGAGGTAAACGTAAGTACATGGCGTCTGTTCCTAACTGTCCGTGCCTGCTCTAACACTCATTTGTCTTTTCCCCGGCTCATTTTTTTCCTTCATTTTATTTTCTCCTCCCCACCTCCTTATTTTCATTTTGTTTATTTTATTTGTTTGTTTAAATTGGTTTAAAGGATTTTTTTTCCTTGTTGCTTTATTTTGAATTTTTCTGTTTGTTTTTGTTTTGTTTTTAACTTTTGGAACGAGTTAGGCCTCCCCTTTCCTTTTAAGTTCTGATTGCTGCATCTTTTCTCTCTCCCGTTCCACTCCGCCTGGCATGACTCACACTGTATAGGAGGATGCAGCTATGGGAGCCAGAGAGTGCCAGAACGAGGGCATATTTACAACCTCTGGGCCACAGCTGGGGCGGGGACCCAACCCTCTCCTCACCCCCACCTTCACCTCCAGACTGCTGCCTTACGCTGTCCTTCCCTTCACCCCCATGGCACCTTGGAAAGGAGCTCTCTCCAGTTATGCCCCCAAAGTTAAGGCTTGGACTTTGCCGGCATCCTGGGCCCAAGGACCAGCCCATTCCATTCACACTGTAAGGAGGGGCTCTGTTGCCATTTTAGCATCGGCTGCCCGTGCAGGCAGCGCAGCCCCCCAGGCTCGTGTGGGAGAAAAGAGGAGAACCGGCCGTGTCGGAACTCCTGTCGGGATCCCACGTCTCTGGAGTGGCCAAACAGCCAGGTGGCTGGGTGGTCTGCCCAGAGCTCTTCCCGGGGGGCGGGGACCTTGCCTCCCTCTCGCTGTGGAAGCAGCCTCTGGATGAGCACCTCACTCCCACGTGAAGCTGCCCAGAGAACTGACACTGGCACCTGCCCGGTTCTCTCCCACCCCCCAAGCCCCTCACTACCCTGCCCCCGGCTCCCTGGCCTCAGACGGAACCCCAGCCCCCTGGCCCCGGGCCTCCTACTATCTTCTCCCGAGCTGTCTCCTCCTATACAGTTCCTTCCAGTCCCTGCACATGTCTTTTTGTTACCTGGCATGTTGAAACCTTCTCTCTTTATCTATAGGCAAGCCCTCTGGCGGTTAGTCTTTAACATGTGTTGTTTAATTTTTTTGTTGTTATTATTTTTCCTTAATTAAGAGACTTGGTAATGTTTGCACAAACCTTTGATGCACTGAACCATTGAATAACAGCACGGAGCTGACGCTGTAGAGTTTTGATCTAAGATGTTTGAAACTACCCTACCAACTGCCACCATCCCCTACTGCATCCTTACCCTCCCCCTGCCCGCTCCGTATTTTGCCCCCAATCAGTCCAACTGACATGTTATCCTATCTGCCTGATTCTCCTGACTAGAAGCCCGTCTGCCCCCCTTCCAGCACATGGACGTTGGACGGAGCCTGTTGCGCTTCCCTCCCTCCCCGCTCCCATCGGCCTCTCGCACCCTCCCTGCTCACCCTATAGCTACAGATTTGATGGCCCTCTGTCTCTGAGATCCCCCTGGGTTGTCTTTGTCTCATGCTGTGTGTGTGTGTGTGCACGTGTGTGTGTGTGCACACGTGTGTGTGTGTGTGTGTGTGTGTGTGTGTGTGTATACACATTGTCCCTTGACTTCTCCCAGGAAAACATCAGATCATTAAAAAAAAAAGTCCATCTTCCTACTCAGGCTCTGCACCTCCCCCAACAGAGCCCCCCCGGCCCCCCCCCACCTCACCACTCTGAGCACACTCCGGGCTTTTCAGGCCGGGAACCCTACACTGTACAATGTCAGGTGCTATTCAGGGCCAGGAGTCACCCCCGTATTTCTAAAGGCAGGCACCTTTGTGCTTGGAGCTCGAACTGCTCTCAACTGAGGGAGCATGCAGGGAGGGAGACAGGGAAGAGAGGGAGGGCACAGGTCCATACGAATCTGCGCCCAGGGACTGGGAGCCCAGGGGCAGGAAGATGCAGGAAGGTGACAGCAAGCTGCTCCCCTAGATGCAGTCCCGAGCTTGTGAGGGGGTCCTTTGTGGTTCTCACCGTTGGCAAGGCCTATTCCACTCAACCTGCCATTTTCTCCCAAACTATTGGTGTTTTTAAATGAAAAGCAATCAAAAAGAAAAAAGTTGCCAGGGTCTAAAATTTCTACCAAAAGAGTGGCTATGTGGGGGATAGAGAGGGAGTGTGCAGGGCAAGAAAGGCGCATGAAATCATCCTGCAGACCCTTATGTTTGCATAATGGTTTTCTATTTACAATTCACCTGTGCATAAATTTATCTCAGGCAACTTTTAACTGCCCTGTGAATTTGACAAGCAAGAATTATCATCCCCAATTTGCTGACCCTAAAGATGCTGATGGAGAGATTTAAATGTCTTTCGGAGCCACACAGCTGGAACCCAGGCCTCCTGGTATGGCCCATTCACTTTGCCCTGGGCCAGAGTTCCTGTCTCTTCAGTCCAAGATGCCTTTACCAAACACATACATTTCACATAACCCCCTCAAGTGTACTCCCCCTAGCCAGGATTTGTTCAGCCCTTACGTTCTGTAATTTATATTTTCGATAACCACACAGGTTCTTTTCCCATTTTCAAAACAAAAAATTATATATCAGACCACCCTAGAGTTCTGATACACCTCTAACTCCTCCAGCCTCCCTCCATCCCACGCTGAGATTCTCTTCACTCCTCCAGACTGAGGAATTTGTTAAAAGTCATACTGAAGGGTTGTCTGGGGATTAAATAGGGACAGTGTGTGTGCTGGACAGCAAGAGGAGGTGTCCAGAGACCCAGTGCACAATGAATGGCTTCTGAACAAAGAGAATAACCATAATATCACCCAAGTCCAGGAGGCAGTGTGGGAGAGGACGCAGAACTTCTTCCCGGAGAAGTTAGCAAAATGTCCGAAGACTTCGTTTCCTCATCTGTCAAAGGAATGTGATGATATTTCCTGCAGTGTGTTTTGAGGTTGAAATAAGAGCGTCTATTTTAAAACTCTATGTAACTGTAAAGCACTACTGAGTGGGAGAGACTGTGGCACCCAAGCAAACGACGTGTTTTCCAAAACCCCTACTGGAAGAGCTGGGAGAGCCTCGTCTCCAACCAGTTATATCTCAGTATAACTTACTGCCCACAGACTCTGTGAAGGCCCTTAATTTCCTGGATATGGTTAGACTCTGGAATATGGTCGACAGGCTCAGCCAGATGAAAGTAAGCACCGAGTATTGATCACTGTGTACAGCCCAAGCCTCGAGAGGCCCGCTCCACAAGCACAGTACTGCGCGACCCTGCACTCAGGTAGCAGCCAGTATGGTGGATGACAAACTAAGCAGCAGTGATGCCTAGTCTCAGAGGTAGGTCCCTCCCCCACGTGGCTCTGCCTTCAGGTCACTGGCAGCTTCTGGTTCTGGACACTCCCTGGCATGAGGAAGTTCACAGCGCCAGGATGGTTTCCCAGGGTGCTGCTCTAGGCCTTCCCAGAATGTTCTAGTCATACTGTCATCACAAGATATCCGTTCCCAGACATATGTTCTATTTGGCAGGAATCCACACTTCTAAGCCTCGGAGGAATCCATGAGGGCTTTTCACCTGTCACTCAGCATCTTTGGCTCTTTTAAAACTACAGAAATCAACTCTCGTTTCCCTCACCAAATCCTGTATTCATTCCAACTGTCCTCAAACTCTCCCTGCATGTATACTCTTGTCCCCGCAAATGCCTTCTCTTTCCTCCTCGCCTTCACTACGTAGGCCGTGGTGTCCACCCCCCTCAGGAAACGGGTTCTCCACCCATCCCCGGCCATCGCTTCTTCATTCCACTGTGTTTATGCTCTCACTCTCTGTGTGTGTCAGGCTCTATTTCAGGCACCTAGGATACATCGGTGAGCAAAACGAAAGCCCTTTCCTTATGAGCTGGCGTTCCAGGGTAGGGGGAAGAATCAGATGACGGGCCATACATCTCGGAAATAGGAATATACAGTGTGCTAAATGATGATCAGTGCTTTGGAAAAAATTATGCCACGTTAGGGGGATCAGAGGTGCTGGGGACAGTGAAGGCAGGCGCAGTGTCAGTAAGACGGGCTCTCCTGAGGAGGGGACATGTGCACAAAGTACAGATGTGAAGGCAGTGAGGAGTCACGGTGCCGGTCTCTGTGAGAGGAGCTTCGGGCCAGGAGCAGCCGCGCGGTGGTGGCGCACACGGAGCGGGTGGGGGGGAGGGGGGGACAGGGGCCCAGGTTCTGGCTTATACACAGAGCAAGAAGGGGAGACACTGGTGCCTTTGAGAAGAGCTGTCCCACGCGCTGACGCATTTCCACAGGACCACCTTGCTGTCTCTAGGAGTCAGGGGTGGAAACCCAAACACCACTCAGGAGGCAAACGTGGTACCCCAGGTGGGAGGCGAGGGTAGCTGGCGACAGAGCAGGAGCATGAGAAGTGGTACAAAGTGGTCAGATTCTCAATCTGGTTTGAAAATAGAACAGTATCTCCTGACAGACGGGATGTGGGTGTGGGAGGAAGAGGCGTCCAGGATGGCCAGGGGGTTGGGGCCTCAGCCGTGGGAGGATGGAGTTGGTATCCACTGGGAGAGACAGCAGCTGAAGCAGTTTCGCGTGAGAAAGGCAGGAGCTCAGTGAAGACGTGTCTCTTCGACCCACCAGTAGAGCTGTCCCTGAGACTGATGTTATTCAGAGCCACGGGCTGTGGTGAAGAGCACCACGGAAGGGAGAAAGACAGAGGAGAGGCGAGGACGGAGCCGGGGCCTCCAGCATGACGAGGGCAGGACCCCTGTGCTCACGGCCAGCCTGTGGCTGACCTTCTGTGCGCTCTGGGAGATGCCTGTGGACAAATGGCAGATGTAACTCGAGGCAGATCGTGAGTCCCCACCTGTGTCGTTACGCTAAGTTCTGCTTCCCTGCCCCGGGGGCGCCCCGGCCGCGGCCCTTCTCCTCCACGAGGAGTTGCCTTGTTCTCTGGCTGAGGCTCCCCTTCCTTCGTTTGCCCTCTGGTGTTCCTTTATTTCTGGGGTCTGAAATGATATTTTCCACAGGGAAGACCCAAAGAGGTAACCCCTGTGATTATTAGTGGAAGTCCCTGGAATGTCAAAAAAATGCTTCCTAACACCCCTAACACCCCAACCCGGAATCAGTTTGGGTGCCCGCGACAACAGCCTTGCCCAACAGTCTTCTTGTTCATTCTGCATTTTTAAAGTCTATTCCAAAGCAGAAAGAACTGAGAGGGCTGGATCCTTGCCTTACGGATACGGAGCAATAGTCCCAAATTGTGAATTAAGAAGCCTGGGTTCTGTTTTCAGGTCCAGCACCAGTAATCGCTGTGACCAGAGCAATTAACCCCATTCTCTGGGCCTCAGCTTCCTCAAATGCACATGGGGAGGGCGGCGGGGCAGGTGGAGATGGTCTCAGTGGGCCTTGGGATCTAGCATTCCGTGATTCTGACCTGGGCTTTTTCTGATACAGTCTGAGGCATTTTTCTGTCCCCTCCACACCTTGCAGAGTCTAGAGGGGCGTTCCTTTCATAAAGCTTCCAAGGCCGGTGGGAACTGGCTCACTCGGCTTTGGCTTGGCTCACGTGGAAATTCTCCAGAGAGAAGGCCCTAGAGGGGCCTTCCAGGAGAGGGGCGGGACAGAGACCACGTCAGGGGAAAGAACACTGGCTTCTGGGGAGGCTCAGAGGGAAGACAATCTGGAGGATTTGTGTAGGTGCCAAAGTGCTAGGCCACAGGAGTGACCAGAGCAGGAAAATGGAGTGAATGAACCATGGTCCTAGCTGTGATCTTTGCTGATTGGGAGCAAGGCGGGGACATGGAGGTGGCGGAAGAAGAGGGAGATGATGGCTTCTCTTGGAGGAGCATGTGCCCGGCGTGGTGCAAAAGGCGTCATGCCCGTGGTCAGATTAAACTGCTCAGAGCACTGATTCTCCACAGGAGGAAACCGAGCACGCAGGATACACAGTTTGCCCAAGATCATGTGGCTAACAGGTGGCAAGACTGGGATCTCAAAGCCACTTCCACAGAGCCCGTTGGCTCAATCCCTGGGCCGGGCTGCCTGGCATGGCATCATGAGGGGCCTCGTTCAGTGCACTGCCAGCTCTGGGAGCTGGTGCAGAGCCATCCAACCTGCCTGTCGGCGCTGCCAGTGCTGGACCGAGGGAGCCCAGGCTGGCCCGGGAATGCTCAGACAGACCGTGGTCTGCATCCTCCCAACCTCTGCGTCTGATTAATGGGCTCAGAAGGAAAGGGCAGAGTGTAAAGCAGCCCCCACTACCCTTGCGCCCTTAACATTTGCAGCTTGAGAAGAAAATGGGAGGGGGGGGCGTCCCGGGGGAGGGTGGTAGCAAGACTAGGGGGATGGGGCTCAGCTGCAGGGAGCGTCCAGGGACGTCACCCAGGGGCCTCTATGTGCTGGCCCCAGATCTTCCCGCTCTGGCTCCTGAAGCCAGGGGTACCTTTCTGCCACAGACCCACAGGACAGATAATTGCCCCTTACTGGCTTCCCATAAAAATAATAAAGCAAGTTTGACTCCTGCTCTGGTTTGGGGGCCTAGAATGACAGGGAAAGGAGTCATCCTGAGTCATAGAGAGTGTGTGGCATGTCCACCCGCAGCTTGAGTCACGGAGCTCCACACACACACTCCGATCCTCTCTCCAGCCTTCAGCCCATAGTGCCTACGTGGGGCAGCAGGCCTGGTCTTCTTGGTCTGCCTTTCCCTGCCCCCAACCATAGCAGAGAAGGGGCCAGAATGGGCACAAGAAGGTCAGGACGGATGCCCCCCCCAAGAACCGAGATGAGGGGTGCAGGCAGATGGTGGCCTTGTCCAAGAACGTTAGAGCGGACACAACTTTACAGACCACCTGGCCCAGGCCCATCTCCACATATCCCACACAAGTGCACAGAATACCTGCTGTGTGACAGGGCCTGGGGGTACAGAGGTTTTACAGATGAGGACACAGAAGGCCAGGGGCAGGAAACAACTCGCTCATTCTCACAGCTTGTTAAGAGCAAGGCCAACCAAGAACCTGGCCCCTGACTCCCAATCAGGTGCGTTAGTGTAGGGGGCTCAACTGGTGGCATTACCAGACGTTGTCTATATATATGACAACGGTCAGTGTGGCCAGAGCTGGTTCTAAGGGAGATTAAAAGCAAGACTGGTGGTCTCAGGCTAAGCTGGGTGGGGCAGACTTGATCCTTGACACCTCTTTACACCTCTGTTTCCCCTTGCTGGATCCCTTCTTCTGTTGCTCATGGATCTCCCTGCATGCGTCTTCCAGCACCACCCCTAGCCCCAGAACAAAACTAATGCGACCGTAGTGCCGGTTTCCAATATACTAATTCATACTAGGGTGATAGTGACTCAGTAAGCTACCCTTCCAGAAAGTAATGTTGCCCTTAAAGAGAAGACAGTCATGCTCAGCCTAAAGACTGGATATCTGGTGTGTCTAATATAAGACTTTCAGGAACATGACACCTAAGTGAGAAAGATATTCTCTACCCTCTACCCTCCAGTTGCTCTACACAGGCAGTTTTCTAGTCTGCTTGGAAACAAAGTCAGCCCTCGAGAGGTTCAGCAGTGTGCCTGACTATCAGCAGTCTAGCTGCAATGCAGGAGCCATTTCGAAAACCCCCAGGCCTCTGCAAGGCGACGCTTGCTGTGTGGGCAGCCACCGAGCACCGTGACGTCAGATGTGATAGGAAGTCAGGCCTGATAGAGCGGCCTGGTATACAAATTTTCCCAAAGCTGTTGTCTTGAGAAGTGCCCTGCAGGCTTGACCTGAGAGGTCCATGGGAACCTGTTTTTGTGTGGACATCCTGGTTTGGGTTCTTAATTCAGCCTGTGTTGGATCGTCTAAGTGCTCTGGCAGTTATGACCCAGCAAGGCTCCTCTGCCCTCTGCCTTCTGCCCCCTTCATTTTCTCTTTTCCCCTAATTTTCTTTCCTTTCCTTCCCTGTTCTCATCTTTTCTGTCCACACACAGCCCTCTCCTTTCCCCTAAAATAGAAGAGTGGAAGGAAGCTGTCACAATACACCCTTGGTTTGGCCAGACAGCCATCTGGGCCTCGCCGGTGTCTGTTACTTTAGTTCCCACAGGCTAGCAAGCTGCTGTCAGTGTGGTTGCCAGAAAGCTGCTAAAGCAAAGGGACCTAGAACCTTCCATGAGCTGGTAGAGAATGTGAGAGATCTCTACCCCAGGTGGGTTCAAAAATGCCCATGAATACCCCCAAAAAGCATAGCCTGCACCATTTACTCTTCATATTTAGTGTGCCTTTTCTCTCTGTCGTCCTCTCGTTCTCTGTGCCCCGTTCTTCTCCACTCTTCTGGGCTTGGGTGTTCTCTCTCTGTCCCTGTCTCCCTCTCTCTCTAAAATAGAATTCGTCGATGTTGTTAGCACTGCTGACAAACTGATTTCATTCATTTATTCTTCATGGGTTTCTTCGGTTTGTTATTTGAGTGAAGGATACTGGCTGTCCTTCCCAAGGGAAGATAAAACTACCTTGACAATTTAATCACTCTTGTTTAGCATGAATTATTGACAGGTAATAGCACCTGGGGAGCCATCAGGCTCAGGTGAATAACACAGGGATGCCTGAGGCTTAAGCTACTTGCAGCCGCATGAACTAGCCACTGTGCAGCTAATAATACAGCGGTCACCGCTGTCCACCTTCTGCAGTCGAACACACAGAGACCGGAAGAGCAAGAGTGAGCCAGGAACCAGCATTGTCCATGCTCTGTACCTCTCCACCAGTCCCCTTGGGGCCAAAGACCCCCTTAAAGGAAGTTCCAAAGAAGCATTTCAACTGTGTGTCTATAACCACAAAGATTCAAGAAGGGCCCTTCTCCTTCTGGCTAGAATTTTACTATGGGAAACAGATGCAAGCCAGAAGGTCTCCAACATGGTGGACAGGTGGACAAGGAGAACAGGGGCTGCTCTTTCCACTTTCCACCGCCTCATCTTTGGGCTTTCTTTCATTTTTCTCTGCCCTTTTCTGTGCAGTGTTTTTGCCTCCCTTGTAATCCCCCCTTCTTTCCTTTTCCTTAGCACCCTTCCTCCGTAGATCCATCTCCAAAGACCATAGACTCCTCCACAGACCAAAATGGAAATTCTGTCTAGGAACTGCTTTCAACTACCCATATTCCCTTCATTTGCCCTTAAATCTGAAAACCATTGACATCTACCCTCAGCTTCTATACATCCCAGTTGACTTGTGCTTATTTAAGCCCTGCATCTCCCTAGCAAAGAAGTTCTTCCTGCAACTTGAGAGGATTTACAGTTTTTAAAACATATTTTACTTTGGCCTCCTTAAAATTCCCTCCCATGCTGCCATCTCTGGTGGCTCTAAGATTCAGCATCTCCCACCTCCTCTACATCTATAGGGCCACAGTTCAGTTCCTAGTTGGAAGAGGAGATAAGAGGATATTGAAGACCTCCCCACCTTAACTTACACTTGCTGGCTCCTGACCATGAAGGTGGTGTCAAATGTCTCTAGAAGCCCCTGACTCCCGCCTCCTTCTGTGTGTACCGGCCTGATAATTGTCCTCCCAACTTAGATACCTGGAGTCTCACCAACAAAACCCCAACCCCTCAGCCTTCCACATCCCATGACACTCTTGCAACTGAACCAGCCATCCTATCTTGCAAATCAAATTGAGATAAGATTAGAGACAGTGAATACAGAGAAGCAGAGAGCAGAGCTTGGGGAGTGGAGAGGGATGCCAACTGGACCCAGATCTTCAGGGGGTCTAAAATGGAATTTATATTAGATCTACCCCTTAAGTTCTGGACAAGAGTACTTAAAAAAAAAAAAAAAGCAGCATTTCTGTAGCAGGGCAGCTAGTAAAAGACTTACGTGCTCCTGTGAGATTGCTTTTGACTCCTGTTTCCGAGGAATGTAGAATTTCAGCGACTCTGATGTTATGGCCATTGTCTCAATGGTACCAATGGATTGTGCAGACCTGTTCTGTGGGGCCTGTCCATGACTTAGCCAAGAGCCAGCCTTCCCTAGAGGGAATCAGAAGGTAATCTGCACCTTTCAAAGTCAGCATGTCCAGGAGGGTGCAGCAGTGGCATATGATCTATTCAAAATGCTCTACAATGGCCTGATCTTGAGAGAATATTCTGGAAGACAGCTTGGTTGGGTATTACAGCCTAGATATCTACTACCAAGCCTTTAATTCCTAGTAATCCTTGCCTCCTGGCAGTGTTAAAAAAAAAAAAAAAAAGAAAGGAAAGAAAACAAAGAGCGAAAGAAAGGAAAGGAGAGGAAAGGAAAGGAAAGTCTCCTTTTTATATGGTTAAGAGCTACTTTTCAACAACCTTTTAGTTCTCCAGGGAGACTCTGTAATGTTAACAACTGGAAGAATCCCCTCCATCTAGAAGAATCCTCTCTTCACCAGCCTCTGGTACTCCCTGAGCTTCATCCTTCAGTGTCTTATGCATGGTCTAAAGATGGTCCCTCAATGAAAACGAGGAGTGAGGACGTTCCAGAAACTAAGACTTCATCCACTGAGGTGATAACTTCTCATTTGATCCTGCACTTAATTCAGAAAGACAGGTTTCCAGAGAGTATCTCCTGTTTGCTGCCCAGTGCCGCTCATGTTGTCATTGCCAGTCATACCAAATCTAGGTAATCTGCCTAAGTACACTGAAGTAAGGTGATTGGGTTTTCCTTTCTATCTTAACCTGTTAGCTAGAACCACTAGCCCTTAGCCTGTTAGCTAGAACCACTAGCCCTTAGCCTGTTAGCTAGAACCACTAGCCCTTAGCCTGTTAGCTAGAACCACTAGCCCTTAGCCTGTTAGCTAGAACCACTAGCCCTTAGCCTGTTAGCTAGAACCACTAGCCAGGACTCTTTCTGAAAATGTTCCACCTCTGCCTCACCTATGGAATAATCACATTTCATTTATACAATTGCATGAACAAATTAAGTGCCCAATATCTTTAAACCCCTTGAAAATTACCAGATCATTAGAACACAAAGATGAAATCATTGGCTGCTCAGTGCCTACCATTACTGGATAGAACGCCGTATGAAAGCTCAGCCAGAATGTTCAGAGTAGGTAAGCAGCTCTGTTGGCTCCCTCTTGAAGGGTAGTACAGGTAGGGTCTCCAGGCTCATAGGGCATGAGTCTTCAGGGAATCTTTCTGCCCTTCCTCCCCAGGAAGACCACAGATAGGGAAACTATAAGCTACCTCAGGGGAACTGGGAAGAAATCTGGGAAAGGGTCAGAGATGGATGGTGTAAGTACTCCAGGCTACCAACCAATTCTGAATTTAGGTCAAAAAGTAGAACCAGTGCTAGGTGGTCTTTCAAGGCAGGGTACCAGGGAATCACAGAGAGTAGCAAACGCACAATGGCTCTGGGCTAAAGGTGCAGATGCCCAAACCCAGCAGGTCCAGTCTCCCCTCCTAGGTCACCAAGGGATTCTACTTACAGCCGGGCAGGGTACCAAAGACTGGAATGACTACACAAGATTATCTAGGAAATGTCCTTAGGGGGTTGGCTGTATGTCAGTAAACTGGGCTCTCTGAGGGTGAGGGCTGTATGTTAGGCTTCTTCCTATTGTTTCCACTTAGAAATCACCCAATGATTGTTTTCTGATTTTATTATGAATGGTTAGTTATTTTTGAGACCATGGATCTTATGAACATAGTTCTTCAGATATGAACAGGCCTACATGAGACATTGACAAATACTGCTCTAGCAGGTCAAAAGTGCCCTCTGAATAGCATAGCTTAAGGTCCAAGAAAAAATTAATCTGTGATTCTCCAGATTCTCCCAAAGTGAGACTCTTAGGAAAGCTATCGTTACCTGGACTGAGAACTCAACATAGGAGTCCCAGAGAGCCCCATCCTTCCTCTCCCTACTGCCCTCGTTGCTCCTTCTGTTTCTTGACTCCTACCATAGAGATGTATCCTAAGGATTATTAATACATATTATTAAAATAATAAGATACAATCAAGGTGGTTAGAATATACAAACCCAGGCAGGTTCTCTAAATTGTCTCCGTTCTGGTCCCGTTCAGGACGGGATTGACCCAGAGGACTCTCAAACAGTTGCCCAGGGTTCATAGGAGTGATGGGCAGCTTTGGCAGTTTTCAGGATGGATCCAAGAGGAGAACAATGGCCCACGCCTGCTGGGAACTCTATCCGATGCCCTGGCATTGCATGTAGTTTAGATTTACCTCCATCTGACCCTCACACTCCCTCCGCACTGAAGCTCTAGAAACACAGAACTCAGCCATTAACACGCAAGGACAAGCACTCAAGTGGCTAGAGATGTCTTCCGTGTGTGTGTATGTGTATGTGTGTGTGCATGCATGTGTGTTTCTATGTTCTATCTCAGCCTGCTAGCCAAATTCTAGTGACCCCACAGCCTCCAGGCCTGTGGACTGACCTGGCAGCTGGTATTCCTCCTGAAGTAGAAACCAAGATCTAGAATGTGCTCTGTAAGGGACTAGAGAGGTGTCCTTTCCCTTCTTTTCCCTTGCCTCACCGTTTATCTCCGTCATTCCTGAAAAAGGACATTTTACCCAATTTGCTGTAGGGAAAAAGGAATTTGCTGAGAAATCTGTTACCAAAGAAGTATTTTCAGTCTGCAAGCAAATGTCTAGTTGTGCACATTTCCATCCTTCAAAACTTCCATTACACGTTTTCCTTGTTTGTACCTTAAAAACAGAAACACAAGAGCAACCATCTGAAAGTGGAGGGTAAAAGCAATGTCATGATCTTCTAGAAAGAGTTAACAGCTCAAATGATCAGGACCAGTCAGGGGCTGAGCTCTGAGTGCTGGGGCCCAAAGAGTAGGGGCATCTTCCCAGATACGAGCTCAAGGAACTGGAAGTTGCCGTGGGGTACTCACCAGTGGCCAGTTTCTTCAGCTCCTGCCCCAAAATGAACTCAGCAGTCAGACCCATGAAAGCAGCTATTTTGGGTGTTAATAATAATATCCTAAATCGTGTGCAGAGCTTTAAAATGTCGAAAGTATTATTTCACACCGATGGCCAAGCCTCTCCACACCTGTAGACTAGTAGCTAAGCCAGGCCATCTCTGCCTGAACCTAAGCTTGAGGACCAGCCCCGCTGCAGAGGGGCTTGCAGACCACCTCTTTAGATCCTCCTTTAGTGATAACTAAAACTGAGTTTTCCCCTAAACTTCAAGGGCAATTCCCTTGACCTCCTTTGCTCAAATATGTTTGGACAGGGACATGCACTAGGGCATAAGCAAAGTCTTTCTCCTCCAGCTGGCAATGCCCAGGGTGAGCTAAAGTGCAGAAAGTACAAGCCCTCAAAGGTTATCATAGAACACATAACTCATTTTAGAAAACAAAACCAAACCTCCCTCCACAAAATTCAGAAGACCTCGTGTGTAACAAGTGTGTGAATTATTTCGTTTGTGGCCAGAGATGGTCCTGAGTAGGGAATGCCTTCGGGTCCTCCCTAGACGTGAGACCTACCTGTGCAGAGCCCACACTCATGGTGATGTCCCTGTCCCTGCCAGGCCTGTGCTTTGTATTTCTTTCACTTGTTTCCTTTTGCCCTCTCCTGCCACGGTGTTGCTCCTGTGTTAGCCAAGACCTAGAGTACCAGGCATCTTCGTTGGAGACTCATTACAGCTTATTTCTATCTGCCTTTCTTTAAAGCCAGCTGAACATACCCAATGCTCTCCCTTTATGGTAAGACCAACCCTCCAGACCACGCTCTTAGCTTCTGTGACCCTCCTCTAACACCCCCACTCTCACCCCCCCGCCCCGGTGTCCAGCATCTCTGGGAGCCCAGCCTTGCTCCCGCTGCATGTAGCCACCGTGTCTGTCCTGCGCTTCGCCTGCCCGGTCGCGTGTGAGCTGTGACGTGCTGTTGTGTAATGGTGTTCCATTCCCTCCCTGAGCTTTTCTCTGGGTGATAATTCACTGTGATCTTGACCATCTAATGAGCCACCGGGAGAGAACTGGACCCAAGGGCCATTTCCTGTTAAACATTCTGAGGACTCCACGGGCTAAAGTCTCTAGCTTTAATCCGATGTGGGGAGTTTGCACAGGGCGCCCATGAGCACCCTGGTAAGGGCCTCCTGAGAAAAAAGGAAGGAGAGAGGGATGACCCAGCCCGGAGACAGAAAGTCAGACAATGGCTTCCCACTAATCATCCAGGATCTGTAACTACTGGCCTCCCGTGTGCTCTGAGTTTAAGGCCGCAGTAGACGGTTGTAAGCTGGAATCTGTTACTAAGAGTGTGGCTGAATATCCAGTCACTCCAACAAAGTGACCCATGAATTTTTCTAAATTCCCGAAGTTCATTCAAATTAGGCTATGCAGAAAAACAAACTCAGGGGTTTGATGGGACCACTCCTGATGTAGGACTGTGATTCCTTTGCCTAAAGTGATAGATGCCGCTAGGCATGACCTTGAAGTCTCCTTGGAACAGGCTTCTCTAAAAAGCTGCCATCACACGTTTCAAAAGTGAGCCGAGTGTGAGTTTTTAAAAGGACCCGTGAGTGGGTTGAGTCCCTGAAAGTCAGCAGACTGGGGGCAAGATTGGGTCGGCGGCTGGTGCTTCCTAACACAGCGCGTCCCAGGCTGGCTGGAAGGCTGCCCAGGAAAAGGCTGAACCTAGACGTTGTACCCCGCTTCCCAGGGGCCGCCACTGGGGTCTGCTGTTCCACTGCATTGTCATTTGGTTTATTAGAGGACATTTTTGTGTCTACGAGGAAGTGTGTTTATCCTCCTTCTAGAGCGTTAGGAAACTGCAGCTACGGGGGGAGCGTGCCTACAGGGGGTGGGGTTGAACCCAGCATGGAATTCAAACCATACGCTTGACTTTTATTTTTTAACTCATCAAATCGAGATGCCCCTGTGGCACCAACTTCTCACACTCCTGACACTCACAGCTGAAGTTCCCGGCTTTAGCTTGTTCTTTCTTCTTTTTTCTCCTTCCCCGAACATGGTGGAACTGACAGCTGAGTTATAAAACCCCGAGCCTCCTCTGCCTACTCCTCTGGGGGAACACAACCTCCTTTTAAGGAGAGAAAATAGAATTTCAAGTAGATACACGAGTGATAGAAATGCAGAGATTAAGGGCATCAGAGGCTTCAAAATAGGCAGGCAGGGTAGGGCCCAGGGACAGGACGGGGGCTGCAGCTGGCCTTCCCTCCCCAGCCCCACGGCAGCCTGCGGAGCAGGCCCCCTGTGCGGATCTAAGGCAGCTCTGGTTAGAAACTAGAAGAAATACTGTGACTCTCCCCAAGTCTGGAGATTCGGAGAAGTAGGGGAGCCCCTTCCGGCATGGTTTCTGCGCAGCCCTCCCAGGGCAGAGCGAGGGTGTGCTGGCAAGTGGCAACTGCCTCTGGAGTTTTCCGCTGCCCTCGTGGGTCTCCCGTGCAGAGCAGGAGTAAGATGGGTGGCCTCAGGAACCACTGGCCATGTCAGGGACAGTCAGCAGGCCACCGGGTTAGAACGAAGGGCCGGTGGGAGCCCTCAGGGGCATCAGCACTAGGAGGATTTTCAGGGGTGCAAACAAGGTGTGGACGTTGTCAGGGAGGATTGGCCTGTAAATGATTCAAAAGAAAGCAGAGAATCAAGAAGGGGGGGGGCCAGCATAGATTCTCCCCGCCAGTGACCTGGAGACCCCCCCCCCTCCCTTGAGGGACGCACGCAACAGGGACAGTAACAGGAAGCCCAAAGGTCCACTCTCTCCTGGTGCCAGCAGGGCTGGGTGAGCTGCACTAGCTCCAGGGGACAGGCAGGTGGCTCCCCAGGGGCTACTGCCACGGGCTCTCTGGCCAGCATGGGCAGGAGGAGGGGCGGGGGGCGGTCAGTCCGTGTTATGCTCAGGTCTGGAGGTGGAGGGTGACAGGGCAGACTGTCCTGCCCCTGAGCCCTGGCCAGGCACGTGCCCCAGCCCCGGGCCCCTCCAGGTCCCACAGGCTGAGGAGGGCCCTCAGCCAGCAGACCCCAGCGGCCCTAGCACCGTGTTCCTGCCTCCACTTGGCTTGGCTTGGATCCAGTTCTTCCTCATCTTCCCCTTGCTTCCCCTTTGCTCCAGGACTCCCCTGAGGACATGATCTGCCCTAAGCAGAACCCCTCTGTCCTCCTACACCGGGGCCCAGACTCATCTAGGGCTCACTTAGAGTGTGCCTCTCACACCTTCTGGGGTCTCCTGCAGCCTGGAGAGGCTCGGGGCCTCCCAGAGGCCCCAGAGCTGGAGGGGGCGGGGGACTAGCAGGGGAATAGCTTCAGTGTCTGAGGTGAGGCAAGGGCTGCAAACAGACACTCTCCGCGGGCTAAGCAATGCCCCTAGCCCCACCGTCCCTGTAGCCATGTGGGAAGAGGTGGCACAGCAAGACTTTTGGAGTCCTGAGCTGCCAGGGCACAAGATCCCTGCGGTTGGCAACCCACTCCAACCCTAGTCTCTGTCAGCCCGCCCTGCCCACCAGGACCCCCAGTGCAATCATACCTGGGGCTGGGACGGAGGCCACGACCCGCCCAGCCACCTTGCTGAGAGCCAGATCCCATTCGGGATGCATGGCACCCCGCCAGGCCAGACAAGAGGGGGGCTGGGGCTGCTTCCTCAGCATGCAGCGGAGGAGGGTGCGCCCAAGGCAGCTAGCTCTCAGCCTCAATGTCAAAGCATATGGAAGTTCTTTATGGAATCTTCTGTTGCTCCACCCAGGGGGTTAAGAACTAGGACTGAAGGAGAAAAGGGGCGCACAGAGAAACAGGGTTATGGGCTCCAGGGCCTGGGCACAGCTTGGCTCTGCATAGGCCTCCAGCCTGAGTTGTCTCCCTGGAAGAGGTGGGCAGCTGGCCTCCCCATCTGTGGCCCAGGGGAGAGAAGCTGGTGCAGCTAACCCTGCCCTGCCCTGCCCTGCCTCCACCCCAAGCAAGGGCTCTGTTGCTCAGAGCAGGGCCCACCTCGTTCTTGCCCTGCCCCCCTCTGTTGCTGTGTTAACTACCACCTCCTATTGCCGATGGATTCCAGAACGCAGAAGAGAACTCCCGCATCTCCATCACCTTCTTCCGCCTCTTCCGGGTCATGCGCCTGGTCAAGCTGCTGAGCCGCGGGGAGGGCATTCGGACCCTGCTGTGGACCTTCATCAAGTCCTTCCAGGTAACCACCTCCACCCTCAGCAGGCTGCAAGGAGAGCCTCCGCAGCTCACCTGGGCTCCCTGAGCGGGGAGGTGAGGCAGCACAGGAAGCCCACCACCGGGAGCCGAGGGCGGGCTTACCTTGCTACTCAGCCTCCCTCTATGCCCTTGCTTTCCTCCGGTCTATAATGAGGCCCTCGGACTCCATCCGTGGTTTTCAAAAGCATTCTCCTGGAGCCCCAAATTTCCCCAAAGTCGGGGTACAGAAGGCTGGGAGCTAAGGGGGAGGCTGAAGTGGTTCTGCTTTCTTCTCTCATCCGTGCATTTTTCCGCAAGAATTTACTGCACAAAGAGGTTTTGTGGTGGAAAATTTTTGAAAAACATGGGCCCAGATGATCTGATAACCTCAGTGGCCCTCCCACTTTGGGCAGTTTTAGGATCCAGCTGTCACCTTCCTCCCAGTAGGCATTTCTGCAATGTCTGCTGTCCACACCTGTTTGTAGACCTAGCCAAACGCTCCAGGACCCTGGTGTCACTCCACTCAAGGAGACACGGCCCCCTCACAGGGGCACAGGGTTGCCTAACTATAGGATTAATTCTCTTTTCTCAGCCATTATTTTCCATCTGTGAAAGCAGAATAATGATCGCCCCTGGCCATCTCTGAGGAGTGTTATGTAAGTTTGAAGTTAAAGAGAAGCAAACCTGTGAGGTCCCTTGAATTCCTTGAAGATGAGTGGTGTAGAGACCCCTGCATGTACTTCCACGCTTCCTTAGCCCAACACTGACGGCAGCTTCATCCCACCCGCGGAAACACCACTCTCAGGCTTCCGGGCACTGAAGGATTCCTTCCTTGTCCCCGGCTCTAGCCAGTCTGGGCCCAGGGACAGGCACGGAGTGGGTCCCTGATCCAAATGTGCTCAGAACTGAAGTTGCAGCCAGAGGAAGGGCTCTGTGGTCAGGTGCCTGCCTTACTCTGGAATCCTCTCCCAAAGGCTTACATAAACACCCTTCCAGGCAGCCTCCTGCCCTGGGCCTCATCCACCCAGGCCCTTCACTGGACCAGGCTGGCTGCACTCCCCATAGCCAGTCCTCTGCCCACCAGGCCTTCCTGATGAGCTGCAGCTGCCCTCCCTGCTAGCCCCATCCCACCCCACCCTACCCCACTGGTGGGTGCCGTACCCTGCCCAGTCCCTGGGAATCTGAGGATTCTGGGGAGAGCGGAACTGGGGGCTGACCCTGTCCGTGGGTGCACCCCTGGGGTCCCATAGCCATGATGACTATATAGGCTGCCAACTCACTTCCCCCCCCCCCCACACACACACATAGTTCCTAGGAAAAGGCAAGAGACCCAGGTGAGGAGAGGCTTGAATGTTGACCTGCAGCTCCAACCGGACAGAAGCAGCATCCATGTGCTCTCGCAGTGCCATCTAGTGGTGTGTGGATACCTGGCAAGGCTTTTCCTAGTCGACCGTGTGGCTCTCGGGCTTCCAGAATAGGCCCTGAGCCCCAGAAGGCCTCTCCCCAGGAGAAGCAGCAGGGACTCCAGAAATTTAAGTTGTCTGAGCTGCCAGGCAGAGTGAATAAAATATATGGGACCCAAATACGTGGAAGGCATTGCACTCAGCCTTTTGTAAGCCTTTAAAGCATTTAAATGCCAGAGAACCCCTGAGAGGTAATTACATTTCTTCTCGTTTTTCAGAAAAGGAAATTGAGGCTCAGAGAGGTTAAGTCATATGGCCAACCTCCCATAACTAGAAAGTGGCAGAAATAGGATTTGAGTCCATAACCTTTCTTCTACTTAAGTTTTTCCTTAGTGCTTATTTTTATTACGACTGGCAGGATATCATCAAGCTATGTAAAGGAAGGGTGTAACCTGCCTCCAACCCACGCCTCCCCAGGAAACCTTGGTGTGTATCCTCCATGGCTTTCTCCTTGCTGTACAAAGACCTATGTCTAGTCGGAGGACATTTGCTCATTCTTGACTGTTTTTACTCAAGCAGTATCCCACCATATGTATCCCTTACCCTGCAGCCTACTTTGCTCGGTACACCACACTGCTTCTCAGGTGATTGAAACCGAGGGAAAATGAGAGGTCAGTGCCGTGGTTCAGGCCTTCTCCTGGTGCCCAGAACTTCTGTGGGGCTCTTGGAAATGCCCCTCCCAAAGCCAGGCCGCAGCGCCCCCTGGGAAAGGCTCTGACCAGCCATCCCCCTGCCGGCCTCACGTCCTGTCTCCTGTGCTTCCTTCCAGGCCCTGCCCTATGTGGCTCTTCTGATAGTGATGCTGTTCTTCATCTACGCAGTGATCGGGATGCAGGTAGGACAGCTGGCCCGCTGCACCTCAGCCTCCTCTTTCTCTTCCCACCTCCCAGCCCCACGTTCCCGGACACCTCTCTCTTGTTCCTGACGGTCCCTCTCTCTGCTTCCACTTCTGAGGCCAAGAAGGTCACAGGAATTCAAACATCCCTTCAAATGGTGTCCTGTAGGTAGCAGGGTCAATGGCCATGTGCTGTACGCACCTTATCTCCCCTTTGCCCCAGGCCTGGTCTCTGCTCTCGGTCGGGAAAAACACTCCCAGATTAACGCCAAGGGCCTCCGGAGAGACAATCCCTTCCAGAAAACGACACGAAGGGTGTGTCAGACAGCATCCCTCCCCTTACCCAGGTCTGACGGCCTGAGAACTGCCCCCCACCCCAGCACCATTCAGGAGAAGCTAGTGACAGAGAGGGATGGAGGAGAGAGGGAGGGAAAGAGGGAGTCAGGCAGGCAAGCTCCCCCCATCAAACATGCCGCAGTTTCAAGGGCCTCCCCTCGCAGGTGCCCACTGCACCCTCCCCTACCGCAAACCCCGTGACATTCTGCAAGCAGCCTCTCCTCAGGGCTTCGGAAGGCGCCAGGGCCCCACACTCACACCAGCCAGGACTTTTCCTCAGTGGCTCCCGAAGGAAGACTCCCCCGCTTATTCTTTGCAGAAAGACCCCAGGTTCCTAGGCCAAAATCTTCTGAGATGAGAAGAGCTACCCTGCTCCCTCACCAAGGGTGGCAGCTTCTAAGACAGGCATAGCTCTCAAAGGCCAGAAAAATAAGGGGGCCGCTCATGTCAGGGATAGATTAAGCTTGCCCGCGTCCCAGATCACTCCAAAATCCAAGAACTGTATTTGGAAGAGTGGGCATCTGGGCTGAAATGGCAAGGAAAAGGAGGCCAGAGCCTTGAGTTCTGAGGACCTAATGGTGACTGTAATTGATAACAGTGCTGTGTACCTGAAAGTGGCTCGCCACACCAAAAAAAAAGCTCCCTATGTTAACTGTGTGAGGTGATGGATGTGTTAATTATCTTGGTCTTGGTAATGATTCTACGAGCGTGTACATCAAATCACCACCATACTGTACACTTTAAATATATACAATTATATTTGTTAATTATTCCTCAATAAAGTTTTTTTAAGGAGAAAAAATATATGTTCTCAAGAATCTGCAGCCAAAAAAGAAGAAGAAGGAGACCAGAGAGCCCTCTGTCCCCACACAGAAGCACGGTGCTGGTGGCAGCGTCCACCTGCTCTCAGCCCAGCTCCCAGTGGCCCATCGGGACCTCTCCTGAGGGTCCATGGGTTTTTTCTTCTTCCACCTGTCCAGTGTGGTGGATGGAGATCAAGGGCTGGATGGGGCAGCAGGTGCCTACCCCTACAAGGCCCTGCCAGGTCACGTCAGGGGACTCAGTTCTGCTATGGGCTGGCCTGACCCACAGCCAGCCATGACCCCTGAAGAGACCACTGAACGATGGGTGGTCACTAGGACCCTGTCCATCCACCATTCACTGAATCTCCCTCCCCTCCCCCTTCTCAGGTGTTTGGGAAAATTGCCCTGAATGACACCACAGAGATCAACCGGAACAACAACTTCCAGACCTTCCCCCAAGCTGTGCTGCTTCTCTTCAGGTGAGTCTCTGAGGACAGATGGATACGAACACACCTGCATGACGCAGCCCTGTGGTCTGGACATAGAATGAGAGGGAACCGTTCCAGGGGAGTGGGAAGGGAGAGAACGGATGCTGGATCTCCCTCCCTAGACTAGAGAGCTGGCATTCCATTGCTATTTGTAATACTTTCCATTGAGTGGCCCACTGGTCACTGACATACCTGCCAGCAACCACCCAAAAACACTAGAGGATCACAAGTCGAATACTGACAGCACCCTGGTCTGGACAGCACCTTGGCTCAAAGCCACGCCTGTGACACATTCGCTTTGGGTAAGACACCAAACTCCTCTGAGTCTCGGTTCCCTCGCAAACAAGTACAGCTGCCAACGTCGATGCCATTTGCTCTGTTGGTTACCATGACCTCATGCACTTAGTATCCTCCTCAGTTAAGCCAGCTATGAGCCTTCACCCTTCTCAGAAGGCTACCGCCTCAGGCCTGACTGGGGAAGAGTGTTTCTCAGCCTGCTCCTGACTGAGGGAGTCCATGCCGCAGCCTGCTTCTTCCTCATCGGACTCCTGATGACCCCCTTGCTCTGCCCCCTTGGTTCTTCTCTCCTGGGCTGCTGGAGGAGACCATCTAGACCATCTAGACCAGGGCTGGGAGATGAGAACTATTTACCCCATCCTTGGAGCAGATGATTTCTAAAGCCCATTCCAGCTCATGTACTCTACGTAATATGGCACTGGGAGAGGCAGTGAACTCCCTACCATTCCCTGGGGTCTCTCTCCAGAAGATCCAGAGATCCACTCTATCAGATAGCTCTACCTTCACCAAGTTCTATAGAATCCTTTCCCCACACCCAAGCCCAAGTATCATTATTGCTCAAAGTGTATTAAATCAAAATGATAGCTCTTTAAATATCAGTTAGACATTACCACCTACCTCGGATTGTAGACTTTGAGAACAGAAAGGCCACTGTAAACCACAATTTAACAGCAACACTTAAGCCTGTGCCATATTTAAATATCAGAGCTGAATGCAGATATAAGACTGAGCACATGACTCTATCTCCCCTCCTTTCCTAAAGTCCTTGATGACAGAAGATATTTCTTAAAAGAATAAACCCATAACAGTACTAAGAAGGGAAAAAAAAAAAAAAAACCATGGAAGAATGCTATTAATGAACCAGGAATGCTGAGGAATTTCTAAGTGGAAGAAACCAGAAGGGATTCAATTGACAAAGGAACAAGATCTGAGGAAAACCTATCCCGAACAATGCATGGTCTATGGAGGAAGTGAGAGCAGTTCCAGGATCGACAGGTAAAAGGTCCAGGAATGACCTGGAGCCACAAAGAGGCTGGCCCCTCAAGAGACCTGTGTTTGCAGAGCAGTTGCTAATGCTCACAAGCTGAAAGCAGCAGCTCTTGACATCACGCCCCTGGGCTTTGGGGTCTGAAAAGTAGAGTAGGTCCTCCCGAGGAACCCCACCCTCAAAGATGTGCTACCTGCCCACCTCACCTGTTGGCACATGTTCTCTTTCCCTTTCTTCCACGATCCTCAGAGAGGCCCTGTAATGAAAATTTGATCCACAGAGGTGTGAACTGGGTCCTCAATCACAAAGAACAGTCAATAATAATCCCAAAGTATTTGGGGGAAACGAATATCAATAAAGAAAGGCACCATGCTCAACTCGCAGATGAATGAGCACATGAGGAGGAAAAAGAACATATAAAGCCAGAAGACTTGAAAATAAATATAATTCATATCTTTAGAGAGGTCGCAGAGCATATCTGTTGAATTAAAAAGCAGGAGGCAGAGAAAAAGTCATTATTATTAAGAACAAATTAAAGAGGGAACTCAGAAAAACATCCTTGTTGAAATATTCAGAAAATGGGCATAGCTAAAGAATGAAATAATGAGCTAAAGGATCAAATCTAGGGTTCTCTCAGTACACAGCCAAAAGGACAGAAAGATTGAAAATATAAAATAAAAGTTAACACATGGAGGGTAGAGCTGAAAATCTCATCTTTCTAATACAAGTTCAAGTAAAAACAACAGAATGAATGGAGAGAATGAAATCAAGGAATGATCAAAGAAAATTTCAAATAAAGATATGAGCCTTCAGGTTGAAATGGCCTACTAAGTGCAGAATAGGTTTGTCAAAAAGTCCCTTCATCAAACACAGTATAAGGAAGTTTTAGAATACCAAGAATAAAGAAAATATCCTAGAAGCATCCAAAGAGAAAAAAGTGAATTATTTTCAAAAATACCAATTTTCATTAGACTTCTCAATAGCAAAAGTACATACTAGAAGACAAATAATGTATGCAATATTATGAAGAAAACATATTTTTGAACCAAGATGCCTGTAATACAGCCTAATTAGCATTCAAGTAACAAAATAAAATTGATTCCAAAAGTGTAGGAACCCAGAAAGTTTACTCCCTTGCATAAACCTCTCAAACAACTACACAAGGATGTACTTCTAAAGAATGAAAAATTAATCTAAGAAATTGAATGAACAGAGTAATGATATTAGTAAAGAAACCATAAAGTTTATAGTTATGAGCAAAGAAATCACAAACCTTATATTAAGTCTAAATAATTGTTAAGGGTGGTATTAGTTATTAAATAATTATTGCTAATTTGTAGGTATAATAATTACTTTGTGGTTATGTAAAATGTATTGCTTTATTTTTGATATGCATATTGAAGTATTTAGGGCTGATATAATGATACTACATGAGGTGTGGGATTTGCTTTAAAATATTCCATCATGGGGGCACCTGGGTGGCTCAGTCGTTAAGCATCTGCCTTCAGCTCAGGTCATGATCCCAGGGTCCTGGGATCTAGCCCCGCATCGGGCTCCCTGTTCCGCGGGAAGCCTGCTTCTCCCTCTCCCACTCCCCCTGCTTGTGTTCCCTCTCTCGCTGTGTCTCTCTCTGTCAAATAAATAAAATCTTTAAAAAAAATTTTTTTTAAAATAAAATATTCCATCATGGAGATAAAAGATACAGAATAGGGAATATAGTCAGTGGTACTGTAATACTGTTGTATGGTGACAGATGGCGGCTACACTCGTGGTGAGCAGAGCATAATGTATAGATTTGTTGAATCACTATGTTGTACACCTGAAACTAATGTAACATTGTGTGTCAATTCTCAATTTTTTTAAAAAGATTTATTTATTCATTTTAGAGAGAGAGGGAGAGAGAGTGTGTGTGCAAGGGGAGGGGCAGAGGGAGAAGGAGAGAAGCAGACTCCCCCCTGAGGAGAGAGCCCCATGCTAGGCCCCACACTGGGCTCAGGCTCAGGCTCCATCTCAGGATCCTGAAATCATGACATGAGCTAAAATCAAGAGTTGGATGCTTAACCAACTGAGTCACCCAGGTGCCCCTCCTCTTTCAATTTTTTTAAAAGTTGAGAGTGCAAAAGAATAAAATAAAATAAAATAGTAAAATAAAATAAAATAAATTAAATACTTCAGCTAAAAGGGGAGAAGGGGATTGTTGGGGAGATAGATGAAACACACACAACAAAATATTAATGGTTGTTAAGATTGGGTGATGGGTACATGGGGTTTCTTTGTACTTTCTACTTTTGTATATGGTTGAAAACTTTTGTAATTAATTTTTTAATAAAAAATAATAACTGTTAAAGCAAAATGTCCAAAACCTTAATAGCAGTTTGGAAGTGAAATTTCTTACACTCTCAACAAGGTAAGAAGAATGAGAAACATCAAAGTGTGCTGACATTCTTCCCTTGTTTATGGAGAGGAAAGAGGTACTGTTCAACTTTATACACAGTCAGAGGAAAATGTGTAAATAGATATGTTAAATATTTGAAGGTCAACCACTAGAGAAACAGAAATGGAATATGTACATTCCAAATCACTAGATGGAAAAAAAAAACAGCAAGGGAAAACCTTAGCAATTCTGCAAAAGGAAGGAAAGACAAAAGAAGGAAGGTGGGGGAGAGGGAGGAAAAGAAAATTAGAAAATAAAACAAGATGGCAGGAATAAAAAACAAAAATTAATCACTAAAAATTCAATTTCTCTATTAAAAGATAGATACTCTAATGTTGGCTTTAAGAAGCCTGGCTGTAGCCTGTTTATAATAGAGTAAAATAAAGGAATGGGAAAATAAAGGAATGGAAAAAGAATACCAGACAAAGCTTCCAAAAAAAAAATAGGTGTAGTAATAACAACATCAGAAGAAATAAAATTCCAGGTGAAAGGCATTAAACAATACAAAGAGGGATATTTGATATTGATAAAATGTATAATCCACCAAGATTACAAAACAATCATAAAACTACATGAGCCTAACAATATAGTTTGGAAATATATCAAGGAGATTAAAAGAACAGTAAGGAAAATATGAACACACACACACACACACACACACACACACAGTGGGAGACATGTAAAAAAAAATGACAGACCAAACAGAACAAAATAAAAGATAACGTATAGAATATCTAAAAATACAACTGACAAATTTAAGTAAATTTGTAATCAATAGATAGCAAAAAAAATTCTTTTTTTTAAAGATTTTATCTATTTATTCGACAGAGAAAGTGAGAGAGTACAAACAGGGGGGAGCAGTAGAAGGAGAGGGAGAAGCAGGCTTCCCGCTGAGCAGGGAGCCCGACACAAGGCTCGATCCCAAGACCCTGAGATCATGACCTGAGCCGAAGGCAGCACTTAACCATCTGAGCCACCCAGGCACCCCAAAAATACATTCTTTTTAAGCACCCAGAAACATTCACAAAAATCAGCCAAGATTTAAGTCACAGAGAAGAATTCAATGAATTCTAAAACTTCTCTAACTTCAATACAACGAAAATCAGAAATAAACCACAAAATCAGTAGTCCCTCCAAAATCTATCCACTTAAATGTTTTGAGTCACTGTTCTAAATAACTCACAGCTGAAGCTGCATACTTCTTAAAAATGAAAGAGTGAGAGCAGTACATCTTAAATTTATAAAATGCGGGGCACCTGGGTGGCTCAGTTGGTTAAGCGACTGCCTTCAGCTCAGGTCATGATCCTGGGGTCCCAGGATCGAGTCCCTCATCGGGCTCCCTGCTCAGCAGTGAGTCTGCTTCTCCCTTGGACCCTCCCCTCTATCTCATTCTCTCTCTCAAATAAATAAATAAAATCTTTAAAAAAAATTTATAAAATGCACCAATCAATACCAAAGAAAATTTCAGAGCCAAAATTTATTTTACAAAATCTATAATAACCAAACTGATGGATGGAAGAAGAATAGCAAAATAACCCCAAAGTATGAAAGAATGCACTTATTAAAATAAAAGCAGAAATTAATAAAATATAAAACAAAAATATTTATCAATAAACTCTAAAACTAAGTCTTTGAAAAGACCTATAAATAGACTTTCATCAAAACCAATTTTTTTAAAAAGGCACAACATCAGGAATAAGAAAAGTAACGCAATTACAGATGTGGAAGAGATTTTTAGAATGATAAACTATTATGAACAAATTAATCTAAAAGTAGATGATTTTATGTAGGAAAATATAAATCACAAACTGTCTTAAAAAGAATTTTTTTAATTAACCACAATAGAAATTGAAAAGGTAGTCAAGGTTTTGGTCCTCAAAAAGTTCCAAGATCCAGGGGCACCTGGATGGCACAGTTGGTTAAGTGTCTAACTCTTGGTTTTGGCTCAGGTTGTGATCTCAGGGTCCTGTGGCTCCTGGCTCAGCAAGGAGTCTGCTTCTCTCCTTCTCCCTCTGCCCCTCCCCCTACTCCCCCCCAATATTCTCACTCGCTCTCTCTAAAAATAAATAAATCTTAAAAAAAAGTTCCAAGATCCAGTATTTTTCTCTCAAAATATCAAGGAATAGATCATTCCTATGTTACATAAACTTTTCAGGAATAGGAAGGGGGTATAAAATCTCCTCAGTCATTCCATTAAGTCATTCTATAAGGCTAAATAAGGCTAATACCTTATGTATTAAGAAAGAAAAAAAGCAAGAAGTATAAATATGAAAATGTAGAGACATAACTGTCATTGTTGGCAAACAACAGGTTAATCCAATTAGAATAAAACAAGAAAATCAACTCAAAACCCTTATAACAATTCATAGGATCAGTAAAGTGGAAGATGAATAAGGGAAAACAATCACTTTCCTGTACTGGCAATTATTAATTTGGTCAGCCAGCTGTAACAAAATACGAAAGGGGTGGCTTAAACAACAGACATTTCCTTCTCACACATCTGGAGACTGAAAGTCTGAGATCAAGGTCCTAGCCAATTCAGTTCCTGGTGTAAGCCCTCTACCTGGCCTGCAGACAGCCACCTTATTGCCGTGTCCTCATATGATGGAGAGAGAGAAAGCTCTAGTCTCTCTTCTTGTTCTTATAAAGACACTAATTTTATCATGGGGGCCCCAGCCTTATGACCTGATCTAAGCCTTATTACCTCCTGAGGCCTCACCTGCAAATTTATTGAGGTTTAGGACCTCAACATATGCATTTGGTGGGGACATATTCAGTCTATAATAGGTAATTAGTAAATATAATAGAAAAGAGCACATGCTATCACCTTTTCTCATCAATATTATATTGCAAATTTTATCCAATGCAATAAGAAAAATAAATCAAAGAGTAAGAATTACTCAACAACAAGAACAAAAAAAAAAAAAACCCACAATTTTAAAATGGGCAAAAGAGAGGCGCCTGGGGTGGCTCAGTCAGTTAAGCGTCTAACTCTTGATTTAGGCTCAGGTCATGATCTCAGAGTCGCGGGATCAAGCCTCGTCAGGCTCCTTGCTCAACAGGGAGGCTGCTTGGGATTCTCTTTCTCCCTCTCCCTTTGCCCTTCCCCTCTACTCTTTCTCTCTCTAAAATAAATAAATAAATAAATCTTCTTTTTTTTAATGGGCAAAAGACTTGAATAGACATTTCTCCAAAGAAGATATATGAATGGCCAATGAGCACATTAAAAGATGCTTAACATCACTAATCATAGGGAAATGTAAATCAAAACCACAGTGAGCTACTACCTCATATTCATTAGGATGGCTACTATCAAAAAACAAAACAAAACAGAAAACAACTAGTGTTGGCAAGGATGTGGAGCAATTGGAACCCTTATGCCCTGTTGTGGGATATAAAAAGGCACAGCCATTGTGGAAAACTGTATGATGGTTCCTCAAAAAATTAAAAATGAAATTATCATATGATCCATCAATTCCACTTCTGGGTATATATCCCAACCAACTGAAAGCAGGATCTAGAAGAGATATTTGTACACCCATGTTCATAGCAGCATTATTCACAGTGAGTAAAATGTGGAAGCAACCCAAGTACCCACTGACAGGTGAATAGATAAGCAGAATGTGGTGTATACATACAATGAAATATTATTCAACCTTGAAAAAGGAAGGAATTCTGCAATACGCTACAACAGGGTTGAACCTCGAGGACAGTATGCTAAGTGAAATAAGCCAGTCATAAAAAGACAAATACTGTGTGATTCCACTTATATGAGGTACTTAGTCAAAACTGTAAACACAGAAAGTAGAATGGTGGTTGCCAGCGTCTTGGGGAGAGGAGAATGGAGACTTATTAATTAATAGTCACAGAGTTTCAGTTTTACAAGATGAAAAGAATTATGGGGATGGATGGTGATGATGGCTGCACAACAATGTGAATATACTTAATATCACTAAACTAAACACTTAAAAATGGTTAAGATGGTAAATTTTATGTTATGTGCATTTTACTACAAAAAAGGAAAATAATAAAACCTCTTTTAAAAATTAATTGCCCATGTAAACTATACAAGAGAAACTGCAGAACTAAGAGAATTCAGCAAATCTTCTATAGATAAAGTCAACTATAGTCCCTCTACATCACTTGGAAATAGGAAATATAACTTCTTAAATACACTGCTTATAAAAGCAACATTTTGTTTATTTATTTTAAATAAGATACCTAGAAAGAATCTAACAAAAGATATACATGGGGGAATTATAAAATTTTCTTAAAAACATTAAATAAGGCCTAAATCAATGGAGAGATGTGCCACATGGATGGCTGGGAGACTTAATGTCCCAAAAATATAAAATTCTCCAAGTTAATTTATGCAGTTCCAGTAAGACTCTCAGTGAGATTATTCATGGAACTTGATGAGCTGATTGTAATGTAAGAAAAAAGGAAAATGAATAACTAAGACAACTTTGAAGAACAACAAGCTGGAAGGACTCACTGTTTATAAGAGAGCAAGACTTAATATAAAGCTTCGTGATTAAGACAATGTGGTACCAACAGACAAATAAACCTACAGAATAGAATGAAAAGGCTAGCACGAGACCCACACATCTATGGAAATATAATTTATGTCAGAAGGGATAGTTCAAATCAGTAGGTAAAGATGAACTACTCAATAAATTGTATTGAGAAAATTGGTTATCTACACAGGAAAAGATAAAACATATTTCTACCTTATATCAAGCACAAAAATAAATTCCAGATTAATGGGTTATTACATAAAATAAAATTTTAGGATTTTTAGAATATATAGGAGACTATCTTTATGACCTAGAATAAGGAAGGATTTCTTCAAACAAGACGGCAAAAAGCACAGTGAAATTTAAATTTTAGATTCATCAGGGGTACCTGGGTGGCTCAGTCGGTTAAGTGTCCAACTCTTAATTTCAGCTCAGGTCATGAACTCAGGGTCATGGGATCAAGCCTCCTGTCTGGCTCCGCACTCAGTGGGGAGTCTGCTTGAGATTCTCTCTTTCCCTCTGCCCCTCCCCAAGCTCACTCTATCTCTATCTCTCTCTCTCTCGCAAATATATAAATAAATCCTTAAAAAATAAAATAAAATTGGGGCACCTGGGTGGCTCGGTCGTTAAGCATCTGCCTTCGGCTCAGGTCATGATCTCCAGGTCCTGGAATCGAGCCCCATGTGGGGCTCCCTGCTCAGTGGGGAGTCTGCTTCTCCCTCCCCCACTCCCCCTGCTTGTGTTTCCTCTCTCACTGTGTCTCTCTCTGTCAAATAAATAAATAAAATCTAAAAAAATAAAATAAAATTTAGATTCATTAAAATAAATAGGCTTCACCGTAAATAAGGCTGTAGACAAGCCACAGACTTGAAGAAGGTACTTATTATGCATGTAACTGACAAAGGATTAATGGAAAGAATATATAAAAACAAACCACAAATGAACAAGAAGACAAATAACCCAAGAGACAAACAGACTAAAATATGAACACATAGTTCAACAGAAGATGAAATAAAAATTCTTAACTCATTAATCATTTAAACCCAAATTAAGACAGCAATGAAATATCATTTCACACCCATCATATGAGCAACATTTTTTAAAATTCACTAAGACAAAGTGTTGACAAGTCAAGGGGGCGCCTGGGTGGCTCAGATGGTTAAGCGTCTGCCTTCAGCTCAGGTCATGATCTCCAGGTCCTGGGATCGAGCCCCATGTGGGGCTCCCTGCTCAGCGGGGAGTCTGCTTCTCCCTCTCCCTCTGCCTCTCCCCCTGCTTGTGCTCTCTCTGTCTCTCTTTCTCTCAAATGAATAAATAAAATCTTAAAAAAAAAAAGAGTTGACAAGTCTAAACTCATAGAATCAGAGAGTTAGGAAAGGAGTTACCAAGAGCTGGATGGGGTGGGGATAGGGAGAAGTTAGTAGAAGGCACACACTTCCAGCTATAAGATAAAGAAGGTCTGAAGATCTAAGTGTAACATAGTGATCATAGTTGATAACACTGTATTAGATACTTGAAATTTGCTAAGATCTGAAATGTGCTCATCAAAAAAAAGAGATAAATATGTGAAGTGATGAGTGTGTTAATTAACTAGGTGGGAGGAGTCCTTGCACAATGTAGCATTGAATCAAATCGTCACGACGGACACTTTAAATATCTTACAATTTTATTTGCCAATTATACCTCAGTAAAACCGAAAAACAGTTGACAGGTCTGCAAAGCAATGGCATTTGTCCTGCACTGATGACAGGAACATAAATTGCACAAACCCTTGGAGAACCAGCAAAACTAGTGAAAGTGAAAACATACCTACTTCACCTGGCAATTCCACTTTCTAAGCAGATAACCAAGGCATAGACCTGCATGCTGATTGCAGGATTCTTTGTAATAGCAAAAAAGAAAGGAGAAACCTTTAACAGGACAGCAGGTTTTTAAAAATGGTATATACAGGGCACCTGGGTGGCTCAGTCGGTTAAGCATCTGCCTTCGGCACAGGTCATGATCCCAGGGTCTTGGGATCAAGCCCCACATCAGGCTCCCTGCTTAGCGGGGAGTCTGCTTCTCCCTCTGCCTCTGCTCATGCTCTCACTTTCTCTCAAATAAATAAATAAAATATTTTTTAAAAATTGGTATATACATAGAATATATTGCTATGTGGCAGTTAAGATGAATGAACTAGAGCCTAATGTATAAATCTCCAAAACTTAACATGAATGGCAAAAAGAGGGACTTTTCAGAAGAGGTGGTTTGTGACCATTTATGGAGTTTTAAAACATTCAAAACAATGCTATGTATCTTCATATTTAGTAAATGTATCAGAGCATTCAAGGAATGATAAATACCAAATTCAATTTAGTAGTTCCCTCTGGGGAAGGAGGATGGGGCAAGGGGTGAGGGAAAGATCCAGAGATATGAGATGGGCCCCACAGGTGGTGGACTCTCTCACCGCTCTCCCCTAGGTGTGCCACAGGGGAGGCATGGCAGGATATCATGCTGGCCTGCATGCCAGGGAAGAAGTGTGCCCCCGAGTCGGAGCCCAGCAACAGCACAGAAGGCGAAACACCCTGTGGCAGCAGCTTTGCGGTCTTCTACTTCATCAGCTTCTACATGCTCTGTGCCTTCCTGGTAAGCTGAGGTGGGACTGAACAGCCACAGGTCGTGAGTGTGCAGTTCAAGGCAGCCCAGGCCTTCTATCTATCTCTGCAGCTTGCAGTCAGAGGAGCCAGCTTGGAAAGACTCAGTAGCAATTTCCAACCACTAGACAAGGGCACAAAACCCTGGGCAAGAGCGAGCCCAACCAGCACCTTTCTCGTCTCTTCTTGGCTTTTGTCATGGTGGCATTGTCCCGGGGACAGAAGGGATGTGTGTGTGGAGGCCTAGAGGCAACCGATATGTTTTGGACACTTTGATGAGTAGTGTAGGGAAGGATGGTGGAGAAAGCTGCCCTCTGTCCTTGGCAGCCCTATCCAGCAGTTTGGTATGAGGGAAAATGTCCAGTCCACATGTGGGGTTCATCCCATACCACTCTGAGGGGATCTGTGTCAGGTTCATGCCCAAGAGACCCAAGTTCCAGGGGCTGATGTTTTAAATGGTGAATATAGCTGGGTCTTTAGAAATGTGGGCTTCTACCACATATGGCACTGGCTGGCAGAGTGAATTCAAGTGGCAAGAAACTCATCATACCTCTGTTCTCTGCAGATCATCAACCTCTTTGTAGCCGTCATCATGGACAACTTTGACTACCTGACAAGGGATTGGTCAATCCTTGGTCCCCATCATCTGGATGAATTTAAAAGAATCTGGGCAGAGTATGATCCTGAAGCGAAGTAAGTTCCCAGAGGGAAACACTGATTCTCAAAGCCCAGAGGACACTATGTGACCATACCTATAGAAGAGGTTCAACACAGGTTAGCATTGGGTAGATCAGTTAGAAACACTGAATTGCACCCGACCCCAGGGTCAAGGGTCAAAGGCCAGTAATAGGAGGCCAAGCATCTTTGGCTAATTCAAGAGCATATCTATTTCCAGTTGGGCAGAAAGACGGGAGATCCTAGTGTCAGGAATAACTACTAAGTATTCAAGTTAAAATGTTTAGAGTCAAGCAGATCTCACCTCTATTCTCACCTTGGGTTCAAGGATACCCTCATTGGTCAATCACATTTGGTTGACAATAAATGCCTTTTGGTCAGATGGTTAGATTGCAGCAGCAAGTATATGTGAAAATCTCATTGCACTACCCCAAGTCCCTTCCACCTTGAACATAGCACTGGTGGAAAATTGCTCATTAAAATCTAAACATGTGGGGTGCCTGGGTGGGTCAGTTGTTAAGCCTTTGGCTCAGGTCATGATCCCAGGGTCCTGGGATCAAGCCCCGCATCAGGCTCCCTGCTCAGCAGGAAGCCTGCTTCTCCCTCCCCCAGTCCCCCTGCCTGTGTTCCCTCTCTCGCTGTCTCTGTCTATCAAATAAATAAATAAAACTTTAAAAAAAACAAAATAAAATAAAATCTAAACATGTATATATTGGTTTTGGAGTTTTACCATGCAATTCTGCAACTTTGCACTGAGTTTGACCAATAGGGCGACAGCTATGGAGAGCCTGGTACATGAGTCCTGGGCTGCAGGCTGAGACCATGGCCCTCTGACTGATCTTTCCCTCCTCCCCTTCCTCTTTTAGGGGTCGTATCAAACACCTGGATGTGGTGACCCTGCTCCGACGGATTCAGCCCCCACTGGGTTTTGGGAAGTTGTGCCCTCACCGTGTGGCTTGCAAAGTAAGAGACCTGGGTTCATAGGGGAAAAAGAAAATATGGGAGGGAAGAAGCCTATTTGTCTTGTGACCTTGGTCAGGCCATTTTATGTGCTAAAGAAATGAGCCTGAGCCAGATTATATTTTAAGGTTCCTTCCAACAATAAGTCCTCAGACTCCATAAAGGAAAACTGAAGTGAATGCCTCATGATCCAACAAGCCACATGCCCAGTCCCATCAGGCTGTACCACCTAGGCATCCTGGAAGACTTACAGCCAAGGACGGATGGATTAGGGGTTCCCTTCCTGGGATCAGAAGGTTATTACAGGGTCCATGCATCAGCTTCAGGGACCTGTAAAGCCCTAAAATTATGTACAAAATCACTGAAATACAAATTGTACCAGGGAAAGGATCCATCATGTTCATCAAACTTCTAAGTGAGTCCAAGACCCTATAAAAGTTAAAGACAAGATAGGCTCTTTAGACCCAACTCCTGCTCATGTAGCCCTCACATGATCCTGAGAGTGAGCACCCCTTAAATTGTGTGCCCAGGCACCTCCCTTACCTCACTGTAATCCCAACCAGATAACCCCACAGTAGCTGAAGAGTATTGTTTCTACTCTATCCCCTCTTCATTTTATTCCCATTTCCACCATTCTGTACTCCCTGTTGGAATATCAATGAGCCAAAAGGGGTTGGGGAAAGTGAGGTAAGAGAGCTGTATAGAAGAAGCACAAATAGAAAAATTCAACTCCAGATAATCCACTCATGGGAAATGGAGAATTGAATTGTGCTCTGTTTTACTCAGTGTTTTCTCACTTAAATCTCCACTTTGTTCCCCCCCAAAAAAAAGATTTTAGAAGATTTCCAAGGTTACAGAAGATATGAGGTGAAAAAAGCACAAATTAAATGTAAAGTCAAAGCACAATGGACAAAAGAGCAGGGACAAGTGTGGCCTGCATGAGGTGATATAGAGCATCCATCATGGCTCCAGATGGGCCTGGACAGGCTACCAATTGGGTGTTCAGCTTCCCAGTGACTGCTCCACAATTCACACTGTCCATGAAAGTCAAGAAGATCCAGTCACTCAGGAAAATTATAACTCTGCTTGGCACTATGATTAATAAGAGGACACCATGTGATCTAACAAATAACTTCTTTGACCACATATTGAGAGCAAATGCCAGAATGACTTTCATGGTGATCTTTCTCATAATTACTCTGGCGTGTGCTGAAGGCCCCACACCAGGGCACAATGCAATGGCAGCAATTTGGGGTGATGAGAAAGGAGGGAAAAGGGCAATTCAATCTTACCCAGTCAACAAGCTTTTGACCCAGCTTGATGCAGAGGTATGTTTTTCAATATACAGAAAAGAAGATACACTGCACCTCCTTCATGCAAACCTACCATTACTGTCTCTCTTATCAGGGCTTTGGATGAATGCTGGCTGGCAGGTGGGCTCCTGGCAAGTGCCTGACATGCAGCTGCCCTTTGTTGCCAGTAGAGAGCACACCCATATGCCTGAGTAGACATTTGAGCTGAGGAGGGCGTTGGGTGGGCTTAACATCCTTTTGTGAAAGCAAGGGTCTAAGAAGGACAAACTCCATTCCTCCCTCACTCTGTGTGGAAGGGTGAGAGTACTTATGGCAGAGCTGAAATTCTCCCCAGAAGAGGTTTTGAATACATTTTAGTGACCCATGCCTCAAACAATACCTGCTCCTGACATATGCACACAAGTTTGAGGGCTCCCTCCCAAAATTCTCCTGCCATGGTGGTTCTGTAGGTCCTTTGAGAACTGTTTGCTATAATCACCAGCTTTGCCTCCTCTTCCCCTCCAGCGCCTGGTCTCCATGAACATGCCTCTGAACAGTGATGGGACAGTCATGTTCAATGCCACCCTATTTGCCCTGGTCCGGACAGCCCTGCGAATTAAAACAGAAGGTAAGGGTCATCTGAGGGCTACTGAGAGAGCCACTCAGAAGATCTAGCAGACTACCCAAACAGCTTGCAAAATGCTTCCAGGATCTTCCCATTCTACGTAGTATCAGGGCAGTGGTTCAGTGATAACCTTCACATCCAGGGATGTTGAAGAGGCCTGGCCCACTCTTGTTTCCTTTGCTCCTTCAATGGCCTTTTGGTCTCTAGCTTATTTACTTTGAATTTTAGCCTCCCATTAACTTCTAAAAATTATTCTGGGTGATACCTTGAAGTCATAGCTTATAGTTCAAAAAGCAGAAGGTGATTAGTCTTACCTAAAGCAGGGCTAAGCCCCATCTAAATGGAATTTTACTAACTGTGTGGATCTCTCAAATGCTTAACTTTCTTTTTTAAATTAGAACTGTCAGAAAGGGGTCATATTGGCAAATGGTGACTATGGTCAAAGTCATCACATACAATTGTACAGGCTGTGCCTGGATCAAGGTGCTCAGCCAGCCAACAGGTATGGGCTAAGATCTCACCTGTGCTCTTCTGGTTGGGCCTTGCTCCCTCAGGGCTGTGTTCACCTGAAGAGATGCCTTCTGGTTTGCACAAAGTTACCCTATGGGCTAGCAGCAGCCTTGGCTGAGATAACCTGCTGTCCTTATAACTGATAAGTATTTCTGAGCCATTCTGTTGAAAAAGCTATATAGAATATACCTAAGAAGGTGTGATTGCTCTCCAAGAGCTTCTAGCTTATTATAGTGTTTTACAGAGTGTGGTCAAAAGACCACCTGCCTCAGATTCAGCTGTTGAAATTTGTTTAAAATGTGATAAGTCATTTATTCTCTCTACTTCAGCTCCTTCATTTGTAAAATAAGAAAGATAATGATGTGTGGAAATTCAGTTCAGTGAATAATCCAGCAGAGAAGTGCCTTTTCTCAGTTACATCCTTCCACAAAATAATAGAAACATCTAAAATGAAGGAAAATAAGAACCAGGCCAGCAAGACACATGTTAAAATAATGAGCTAATCTTTACAAAATTAAAAATAGTTCAAGTTATGCTGCTGAACTAAAGAGAAACAAGGCTAAGGGAGGCGGTCCAAGATGCTGGCATAGGAAAGCCCTGAACTCACCTCCTCCCAAGGACACACCAAATCTAAACCCACATATGGAGCTATTCATCTGGAAAAACTGAGTGCTGATTGAACAACTTCTATACAACAAAGGTTAGAGGGACCACATAGAGAATGGCAGGAAAGATGAAGACATGGCAACCATAGGAAACCCTCCCCCCCAAACCAATGTGACAACCTGCAGTGAGGAAAGATAGCACCGGGGGCCCTATACCCAAACTCACCCACCCTGGGACACAGGAAAAACAGTGGCTTAAAGGGCAACAAGACTATAAGTGAAGGAAATCCATTTATGTCCACTAAATGGCAGGGAAAGGAACTACTGGAACTCTTTCCAGGTGGGAATTACCAACAACACTTTCCAGGTGGGAGTTACCAACAACACCATTGTTTACATTCCCCTCCACCTTGCTAGTGCAGATGGGAGCAGGGACCAGGTGCTCTATTTGGCCTGCTAGGGTTACTCCAGTGAGCCCTAGGCCCTTAGCCCACACCAGCTCTCCCCAAGGTAACCCCCCCACCCATGCCTGCCCTAGTTCCAACCACCCTACCAAGTTGACCTCCAGTCTCAGTGTACCCCAGGATACCCCCAGCCAGTGCCTGCTCCAGCTCTAGCCATTCCATCAGGGTGGTCCAGGCATAGTGTGCCCCAGGATTCCCCCAGGCCATGTTGGCTTCAGCTCCGCCCAGCCAGCCAAAGCTTCCAGGCACACGCAATGTACACAGGGGACATTCCTACACAAGGCCACTCTTTAAGACTGAGAGTCGTGGCAATTCCACCTAATTTGTAGAGACTGACACTGAAAGTCAAACAAAATGAGGAGACAGAAGAATATGTTCTAAATGAACATATAAAACCCCAGGAGGAAAAACCCTGATGAAATGGAGATAGGTAACTTACCAAAGTAAAGTAATGGTCATAAAGATGCTCACCAAACTCAGGAGAAGAATGGAGGAACACAGTAAGAACTTCAACAAGGAGTTAGAAAATATAAGAAAGTACCACAGAGGAGTCACAGAGCTGAAGAATATGCTAATTGAATTGAAAAATACACGAGGAATCAACAGCAGATTCGATGATACAGAAGAATGGATCAGCAATCTGGAAGACAGAACAGCAAAAAGAAAAAAGAATTTTTAAAAATGAGAATAGTTTTAACTTCCCTAATCTGGGGAAGGAAATAGGCATTCAAGTCCAGGAGGCAGAGAACCCCCCTCAAAATCAATAAAAATAGGTCAACACCTCAACGTATAATAGTGAAGCTTGCAAATTTCAGAGATAAAGAGAAAATCCTGGAAGCAGCTCGGGACAAAACGTTCTCAGCCTACGAGGGTAGAAACAAAGCTAGCAGCAGACCTCTCCACAGAGACCTGGCAGGCCGGAACAGACTGGCATGATATATTCATTGTGCTAAGTGGGAAAATATGCAGCCAAGAATAGCTGCCATTCAGAATAGAAGGAGAGATAAAGAGTGTCCAGGACAAACAAAAGCTAAAGGAATTTGTGAACACCAAACCAGCCCTGCAAGAAATGTTAAAGGGGATCCTTTGAATGAAGAGAGAGCCCAAAAGTAACAAAGACCAGAAAGGAACAGAGACAATCTACAGAAACAATGACTTTATAGGTAATACTTCAGATGGCACTAACTTCAGATCTTTCAATAATTACTCTGAATGTAAATGGACTAAATGTTCCAATCAAAAGACATAGGGTATCAGACTAAGTAAAAAAAAAAAAAAAAAAAAAAAGACCCAGGCGGTGCGTCGCGGCGCGTGCGTGGCTGAGCGGAGAAGCAGGCTCGCGGGCACCATGGTCTTCCTCTCCGCGCAGCTCTGGCTGCGGAGCCGCCTCACTGACCGCCGGTCCAGGAGGTGCTGCAGCACGTGCGGCACTTCCGGGGAAGGAAGAATCGGTGCTACAAGCTGGCGGTGAGAGCTGTGACCACAGCGCTTGTGAAATGCACAAAAGGGCGAAGACTGAAGAAGAGGAACGTGAGGACACTCTGGATTAATCGAATTACAACTGCCTCCCAGGAACACGGCCTGAAGTACCCAGCATTCATGGTCAATTTAATTAAGTGCCAGGTGGAGCTCAACAGGAAAGTACTTGCGGATCTAGCCATCTATGAACCAAAGACTTTTAAATCTTTGGCTGCTTTGGCCAAAAGGAGGCGACAGGAAGGATTTGCTGCTGCCCTGGGGGATGGGAAAGAGCCCCAAGGCATATTTTCCAGCGTGGTGCAGGATCACTGAGGGGGATTCCAACACTGCCTGCCCTTTGCATGTGAGTATCTTAGGAAAAGGTTTTTTTTTCCCCCCCGATGATCACAGTAGTAAAAATAGGGTCTAAGAATTATTTGTCAACACTGTGTGTTCAACAATTATTAATTTGCATTTTAGTAACAGGTTTAAGGGGCCCCTTTTTCCCTCACTGGGACAGATCTAGAAATCTTACAGACTGTACAAATAAAGCTCATGTGGTGTTCAGCGGGAAAAAAAAAAGACCCATGGATATGCTGTCTACAAGAGACTCATTCTAGACCCAAAGACACCTCCAGATTGAAAGTAAGAGAGTAGAAGACCATTTATCATGCAACAGACATCAAAAGAAAGCTGGAGTAGCAATCCTTATATCAGACAAACTAGATTTTTTTTTGTTATTATGTTATGTTAATCACCATACATTACATCATTAGTTTTTGATGTAATGTTCCATGATTCATTGTTTGTGTATAACACCCAGTGCTCCATGCAGAACGTGCCCTCTTTAATACCCATCACCAGGCTAACCCATCCCTCCACCCCCTCCCCTCTAGAACCCTCAGTTTGTTTCTAGAGTCCATAGTCTCTCATGGTTCATCTCCCCCTCCGATTTCCCCCCTCTTCATTCTTCCCCTCCTGCTATCTTCTTTTTTTTTTTTTAACATATAATGTATTATTTGTTTCAGAGGTACAGGTCTGTGATTCAACAGTCTTACACAATTCACAGCACTCACCATAGCACATACCCTCCCCAATGTCTATCACCCAGCCACCCCATCCCTCCCACCCCCCACCACTCCAGCAACCCTCAGTTTGTTTCCTGAGATTAAGAATTCCTCATACCAAACTAGATTTTAAACCAATACTTTAATAAGAGATGAAGAAGGACGCTCTATCATAACAAAAGGGTCTATCCAGGAAGAAGATCTAACAATTGTAAATATTTATGCCTTTAACTTGGGAGCAGCCAATTATATAAACCAATTAATAACAAAATTAAAGAAATACATTGATAATAATACAATAATAGTAGGGTACTTTAACACCTCACTCACAGCAATGGACAGATCATCTAAGAAGAAGATCAACAAAGAAACAAGGGTTTTGAATGACACACTGGACCAGTTGGACTTCACAGATAAATACAGAGCATTCCATCCTGAAGCAACAGAAAACACGTTCTTCTCGAGTGCACATGGAACATTCTCCAGAAGAGATCACATACTGGTTCACAAATCAGGTCTCAACTGGTACAAAAAGATTGAGACTATACCATGCATATTTTCAGACCACAATACTTTAAAACTTGAACTCAATCACAAGAAAAAAAATAGAAGGAACACAAATACATGGAGGCTAAAGAGCATCCTACTAAAGAATGAATGGGTCAACCAGAAAATTAAAGAAGAATTCTTAAAAATACATGGCAGCGAATGAGAGTTCAGGACCTTTAGGATGCAGCAAAGGTGGTCCTAAGACGGAAGTATATAGCAATTCAGGCCTTTCTTGAGAAGCAAGAAAAGTCTCAAATACACAAACTAACCTTACATCTAAAGGAGCTGGGAAAAGAACAGCAAATAAAGCCTACAGCCAGCAGGAAAAGAAAAATAATAAAGATTAGAGCAGAAATCAATGATATAGAAATTAAAAAAAAACAGTAGAACAGATCAATGAAACTAGAAGCTGATTCTTTAAAGTTAATAAGATCGATAAACCCTCAGCCAGAGTTATCAAAAAAGAAAAAAGGACCCAAATAAATAAAATCATGAATAAAAGAGGAGAGATCACAACCAACACTGAAGAAATACAAACAATTAGAATATTATGAGCAATTATATGCCAACAAATTAGGCAATCTGGGGACGCCTGGGTGGCTCAGTCAGTTGAGTGGCTGCCTTCGGCTCAGGTCATGATCCCGGGGTCCTGGGATCGAGCACCGCATCAGGCTCCTTGCTCAACAGGGAGCCTGCTTCTCCCTCTCCCTCTGCCTGCTGCTCCCTCTGCTTGTGCTCTCTCTGTCAAATAAATAAAATCTAAAAAAAAATTAGGCAATCTGGAAGAAATGGATGCATTCTTAGAAACATATAAATTACCAAAACTGAAACAGGAAGAAATAGAAAACCTGAACAGGCCCATAACCAGCAAAGAAATTGAATCTGTAATCCAGGGCCAGATGGCCTCCCAGCGGAATTCTAACAAACATTTAAAGAAGAATTAATACCTATTCTTCTGAAGCTGGTTCAAAAAAAAAAATAGAAATGGAAAGAAAACTCATTCTATGAGGCCAACATTACCTTGATCCCAAAACCAGGCAAAGACCCCACCAAAAGGCAGAATTACAGACCAATATCCCTGATGAACATGAATGCAAAATTTCTCACCAAGATACTAGCTAATAGGATCCAACAGTACATCAAAAGGATTAATCACCACGACCAAGAGAGATTTATTCCTGGGCTGCATGGGTGGTTCAACATTCACAAACCAATCAGTGTGATACACCACATTAATAAAAGAAAGAACAAGAACCATGTGATCCTCTTGATGCAGAAAAAAGCATTTGACAAAACACAGCATCCTTTCTTGATAAAAAAAAAAAAAAAACTCTCTGCAGTTTAGGGATAGAGAGAACATACCTCAATAACATAAAAGCCATATACAAAAAACCCACAGCAAATATCATCCTCAATGGGAAAAAACTTAGAGCTTTCCTCCTAAGATCAGGAACACGACAGGGATATCCACTCTCACCACTGCTGTTCAACATGGTACTGGAAGTCCTAGCCTCAACAATCAGACAACAAAAAGAAATAAAAAGCATCCAATCAGCAAAAGAAGTCAAACTTTCACTCTTCACAGATGACATGACACTCTATGTAAAAAACCCAAAGACTCTACCCAAAAATTGCTAGAACTGATACAGGAATTCAGCAAAGTGGGAGGATATAAAATCAATGCACAGAATTCAGTTGCGTTTCCACACACTAACAATGAAACAGAATAAAGAGAAATCAAGGAATTGATCCCATTTACAATTGCACCAAAAACCGTAAGATGCCTAGGAATAAACCTAACCAAAGAGATAAAGGATCTGTACTCTGAAGCCTATACATCACTTATGAAAGAAATTGAGGAATACACAAACAAATGAAAAAAAATCCCATGCTCATGGGTTAGAAGAATAAATATTGTTTAAATGTCTATGCTACCCAAAGCAATCTACACATTCAATACAATCCCTATCAAAATACCATCAGCATTTTTCATAGAGCTGGAACAAACAATCCGAAAATGTGTATGGAACCAGAAAAGACCCTGAATAGCCAAAGGAATGTTGAAAAAGAAAACCAAAGCTGGAGACATCACAATTCCAGACTTCAAGCTGTATTACAAAGCTGTAATCATCAAGATAGTATGGTACTGGCACAAAAACAGACACACAGATCCATGGAACAGAAGAGAGAAACCAGAAGTGGACCCTCAACTCTATTGACAAAGCAGGAAGGAATATCCAGTGGAAAAAAGACAATCTCTTCAACAAATAGTGTTGGGAAAATTGAACAACCACATGCAAAAGAATGAAACTGGATCACTTTCTTACACCATACACAAAAATAAACTCAAAATGAATGAAGATCTAAATGTGAGACAGGAATCCATCAAAACCTAGAGGAGAACACAGGCAGCAACCTCTTTAACCTTGGCTGCAGCAACTTCTTGCTACACACATCTCCAAAGGCAAGAGAAAAAAAAGCAAAAATGAGCTATTGGGACTTCATCAAGACAAAAAGCTTTTGCACAGCAAAGGAAACAGTCAACAAAACTAAAAGGCAGCCTACAGAATGGGAGAAGATATTTGCAAATGAGATGTCAGATAAAGGGCTAATATCCAAAATCTATAAAGAACTTATCAAATTCTACACCCAAAAAATTAAAAATCCAGTCAAGAAATGGGCAGAAGACATGAAGAGGCATTTCTCCAAAGAAGACATACAAATGGCCAACAGACACATGAAAAAATGCTCAACATCACTCATCATCAGAGAAATAAAAATCAAAACCACAATGAGATACCACCTCACATCAGTCAGAATGGCTAAAATGAACAACTCAGGAAATGACAGATGTTGGCAAGGATGTAGAGAAAGGGGACCCCTCTTACACTGTTGGTGGGAATGCAAACTGGTGCAGCCACTCTGGAAAACAGTATGGAGGTTCCTCAAAAAGTTAAAATACAACTACCCTATGACCAAGCAATTGCACTACTAGGTATTTATCCAAAGGATACAAACAGTGATTCAAAGGGGCACCTGCACCCCAATGTTTATAGCAGCAATGTCCACAATAGCCAAACTATGGAAAGAGCCCAGAAGCCCATCAAGAGATAAATAGATAAAGATGTGGTATATATACACAATGGAATATTACTCAGCCATCAAAAAGAATGAAATCTTGCCATTTGCAACTATGTGGATGGAACTAGAGGGTATTATGCTAAGCAAAATAAGTCAGCCAGAGAAAGACAAATACCATATGATTTCACTCATATGTGGAATTTAAGGGAAAAGAAGGAACATAGGGGAAAGGAAGGAAAAATAAGATAAAAACAGAGAAGGAGACAAACCATAAGAGACTCTTAACTATAGGAAACAAACTGAGGGTTGCTGGAGGGGAGGAGGTTGGAGGAATGGATAACTGGGTGATGGGCATTAAGGAAGGCACTTGAAGTAATCAGCACTGGATGTTGTATGCAACTGATGAATCACTAAATTCTACCTCTGAAACTAATAATACAGTAGATGTTAATAAAAAAAAAGAATAGTTTTAAGGACTTCTAGAACAACATCAGGTGTACAAACATTCACATTACAGGGGTTCCGGAAGGAGTGGGGAAGCTTATTTGAAGTTATTTGAACTTATTTGAAGAAATAACGGCCGAAAATTTCCCTAACCTAGGGGAAAAAACAGACATCCAGGTCCAGGAAGCACAAAAAGCCCTAAACAAGATGAACCCAAAAAGACCCACACCAAGGAATTTTATAATTAAATTGTCAAAAGTTAAAGACAAGGGGAGAATTTTTAAAGCAGCAAGAGAAAAACAACTTGTTATGTACAGAGGAACCCCCATAAGACTCTCAGCATATTTTTCAAGATAACTTTTTCATGGCAGAAGTTAAGTGCAATAATATATTCAGTGCTGAAAGAAAAAACTGCCAATCAAGAATACTCCACCTGGCAAGGTTATCATTCAGAATTGAAGGAGAGATAGTTTCCTAGACAAGCAAAAATTAAAGGAATTCATCACCACTAAACCAACCTTACCAGAAATGTTAAAGAGCATTCTTTAAGCAAAAAATAAGAACCTATAACTGGAAATAAGAAAATATACTCACTGGTAAAGGAAAATATATAGGAAGAGTGTTAAATCGGCCACTAAAAAAAATAGTGTGAAGATTAAAAGACAAAAATAGTAATTTAATTGTAACTACAGTAAGTAGTTAAGGAATACACAAATTAAAAATGTCAGGGGTGCCTGGGTGGCTCAGTTGGTTAAGTGTCTGACTTTGATTTTGGCTCAGGTTATTATCTCAGGGTCATGACATCAAGTCCCACATCGGGATCCACACTCAGCAAGGAATCTGCTTGAGATTCTCTCTCTCCCTCTCCCTTCTCTCACTCACTCACTCTCTCTCTCTCAAATAAATAAATAAACAAATCTTTTAAAAAAATTATAAGATATCAAATAGGATGTTTGAAACAAAATGTTGGGGGAAGGGAGTAAAAATGTAGTGCTTTTAGAATGTGTTCAAGCCAAAATGACTATTAGCTTAAAATAGACTGCTATATATATAGGTCAATATATATGAACCTCATGGTAACCACAAACCAAAACTTATAATAGATAAAAAATAAAGAGAAAGGGATTCAAACAAAACTAAAGAAAACCATCAAACACAAATGAAGACACCAAAAGAAGAAAAATGAAACAGAGAGAATTGCAATAACAACCAGAAAACAAGGGACAATAAGTACATACCTATTAATAATTACATTAAATATAAATGGACTAAATGCTCCAATCAAAAGACATAGAGTGGGGATGCCTGGGTGGCTCAATCTTTAAGCATCTGCCTTCAGCTCAGGTCATGATCTCAGGGTCATGGGATCGAGTCCCACATTGGGCTCCCTGCTCAGCAGGAAGCCTGCTTCTCCCTCTCCCACTCCCCCTGCTTGTGTTCCTGCTCTATCTCTGTCTAATAAATAAATAAAATCTTTAAAAAAAAAAAAGACATAGGGTGGCTGAATAGATTTTTTAAAAAGAACCATTTATATACTGCCTATAAGAGACTCATTTCAGATCTAAAGCCACACAGAGACTGAAAGTGAAGAGATGGGAAAATGATGTCCCATGGAAATGGAAACAAAAAGGAAGCTGGTGAAGTAATACTAACATCAGACAAAATAGAATTTAAAACAAAGACTATAACAAAAGACAAAGAAGAGCATTACATAATGATAAAGTGTTCAGTCCAAGAAGAGGATATAACATTTGTCAATATTTAGGCACCCAACATAGGAACATTTAAAAATATAAAGAAAATATTAATAGGCATAAAGGGAGAAATTGACAGTAAAACAATAATAGTAGGGAACTTTAATATTCCCCTTAACCAATGGATAAATCATCCAGAGAGTCAATAAGGAAATACTGGCCTTAAATGACACATAAGGCCAGAAGGACTTAATAGATATATATGGAACATTTCATCCAAAACAGCAGAATACACATTCTATTCAAGTGCATATGGAATGTTTTCCAGGATAGTTAGGCCACAAAACAAGTCTTAATAAATTCAAGAAGATTGATATCATATCAAGCATCTTTTCCAAACACAATCTGGTGAAACTGGAAATTAATTACAAGAAGAAAACTGGAAAAAAGACAAACACGTGGAGAATGAACAATACGTTACTAAACAACCAGTGGGTCAGCAAAGAAATCAAGAGGAAATTTTTAAAAATACTTTGAGGGGCGCCTGGGTGGCTCAGTCATTAAGGGTCTGTCTTCGGCTCAGGTCATGATCCCAGGGTCCTGGGATCAAGCCCCGCATCAGGCTCCCTGCTCTGCGGGGAACCTGCGTCTCCCTCTCCCACTCCCCCTGCTTGTGTTTCTGCTCTCGCTATGTCTCTCTGTCAAATAAATAAATACAAATCTTTAAAAAAAAAAATACCTTGAGACAAATGAAATTGGAGACACAACTTTCCAAAATCTGTGGGATACAACAAAAGTTCTAAGAAGAAAGTTCATAATGATACAGGCCTACCTCAAGTAACAAGAAAAATCCCAAATAAACCATCTGACTTTATACCCAAAGGAACTAGAAAAAGAGGAACAAAGCCCAACATTAGTAGAGGGAAGGAAATAATAAAGACCAGAGTGGAAATAAATGAAATAGAGATTGTGAAAAAAAAGAAAAGATAATAAAAGTAAGAGTTGGTTCTTTTTTTTTAGATTTTATTTATTTATTTGTCAGAAAGAGAGCACAAGCAGGGGGATCGGCAGGCAGAGGGAGAAGCAGGCTCCCCGCTGAGCAGGGAGCCTGATGCAGGACTCGATCCCAGGATCCTGGGATCATGACCTGAGCCAAAGGCAGTCGCTTAACTGACTGAGCCACCCAGGCATCCCAAGAGCTGGTTCTTTGAAAAGATCAATAAAATCAATAGCCAAACTCAAGAGAAAAAGAGAGAGGACTCAAATAAATAAAATCAGAAATGAAGGAAAAGTTACAACTGACACCACAGAAATACAAAGGTTAAGAGATTACTACAATTATACACCAACAAATTGGAAAAACTTAGAAGAAATGGATAAATTCCTAGAAATACATAATCTTCCAAGACTGAATCACACACACAAAAACAAAAAATCTGAATAGACCATTTACAAGGAATAAAATTGAAACAGTAATTTTTAAACTCCCAAAAACAAAAGTCCAGGACCAGATGGCTTCATGGGTCAATTCTACCAAATATTTAAAGAAGAGTTAGTACCTATTCTCAAATTATTCCAAAAGATTGAAGAGGAAGGAAGTCTTCCAAACTTACTTTACGAGGCCAGCATTACCCTGATACCAAAACCAGACAAAGATACCACAAGAAAGAAAATTACGGGCCAATATATCTGATAATATAGATGTAAAAATCCTAACAAAATATTAGCAAACAAAATTCAACAATATATTAAAAGGATCATACACCACAATCAAGTGAGATTTATTCCAGAGATGCAAATATGGTTCCAAATTAATCAATGTGATACCTCACATTAACAAAAAAAAGGATAAAAATCATATGATCATCTTAATAGGTGCAGAAAAAGGATTTGACAAAATTCAACATTCATTTAAGATAAGAAAAAAAACTCTCATCAAAGTAGGTATAGAAGGAATGTATCTCAACATAATAAAGGCATATATGACAAGCCCCAGCTAACATCATACTCAACAGTGAAAAGCTTTCAGCTTTTCCTGTAAGATCAGGAATAAGACGAGTTATGTCTACTCTCGCCATTTTAATTCAACATAGTATTTGAAGTCCTAGCCACAGCAATTAGGCAAGAAAAAGAAATAAAAGGTATACAAATTGGACAGGAAAAAGTAAAATTGTAACTATTTGCAGATGACATGATACTATATAGAGAAAACCCTAAAGACTCCACCAGAATCTGTTAGAATTAATAAATGAATTCAGCAAAGTCACCGGATGCAAAATTAACATACAGAGATCAGTGTTTCTATACACCAATAACTATCAGAAAAAGAAAGTAAGAAAACAATTTCAGGGGTGCCTGGGTGGCTCAGTCGGTTAAGCATCTGCCCTTGGCTCAGGTATGATCTCAGGGTCCTGGGATCAAGCCCTGAATCAGGCTCCCTGCTCGGCAGGGAGTCTGCTTCTCCCTCTCCCTCTGTGCTCTCCCTCCCTCTCAAATAAATAAATAAGTAAATAAATAAATAACACAATTTCATTTATAGTTGCATCAAAAATAATGAAATACTTATGAATAATTTTAACCAAGGATGTGAAAGACCTGTACTGTGAATACTGTTTAAGACATTGTTAAAAGAGGGGCACCTGGGTGGCTCAGTCGGTTGAGCATCTGCCTTCAGCTCAGGTCATCATCTCAGCATCCTGGGATCAAGCCCCATTCGGGCTCTCTGCTCAGCAAGAAGTCTGCTTCTCCCTCTCCCTCTGCCTCTCCCCCTGCTTGTGTGCTCTCTATCTCTCAAATAAATAAATAAAATCTTTACTAAAAAAAAAGACATTGATGAAAGAAATTGAAGACATGAATAAATGGAAAGATATTTTGTGCTAATAGATTGGAAGAATTAATATTATTAAAATGTCCATACTACCCAATCTACAGATTCAGTGTAATCCCTATCAAAATACCAATGGCACTTTTAACAGAATTAGAACAAAGTATCTCAAAATGTGTATGGAACCACAAAAAAAATCCAAATGGCCAGAACAATCTTAAAAAAGAAGAACAAAGCTGGACGTATCATGCTCCATGATTTCAAACTATACTACAAAGCTGTATTAATCAAAACAGTATGGTACTGGTATGAACACAGACACAGATCAATGGAATAGAATAGAGAGTCCAGGAAAAAAACCCACACACATATGGTCAATTAACCTATGACAAAAGAGGCAAGAATATACAATGAGGAAGTCTCTTCAATAAATGGTGTTGGGTACATTGGACAACTACCTGCAAAAGAATAAAACCAGACCACTATCTTATACCATATACGAAAACACATAAAAAATTAAATGGACTGAAGACGAATGTAAGACCTGAAACCATAAAACTCCTAGGAGAAAACATAGGCAATAAGTTCTTTGACATCAGTCTTAGCAATATTTTTAGACCAGTCTCCTCAGGCAAGGACAAAAAACTAAAATAAACAAGTGAGATTATATCAAACTAAAGTTTCCCACAGTGAAGGAAGCCAACATAATGAAAAGGCAACCTGCTGAACGGGAGAAGTGTTGGTGGGGTTTGTTCCTCCCGGAGGCTTAAGGGAAAAACTGTTCCATGCCTCTCTGGAGGGGGCAGGCTGTGCTTGGCGTTCCTTGGCCATAGCAGTATCACTCCAGTCTCCGTCTCCATCCTCACATGGCCTTCTTCCCTGTGTGTCTCTGCTTCTTCTCCAGTAGTATTGGATGTAGGGCCCACTCTAATAAAGTATAACTTCATCTTAACTAATAACATCTGCAAAGACCCTATTTCCAATGAAGGCTACATGCTAAGGATGTATGAGGACATGAATTTGGTGGGGACACTATTCAAGCCACTACAGAAGATAAGCATATTTGAGCATTATTTTAATTAGGACTGTCATTGAATATGTCGGAAACCACTAACTACCTTAACCAGAAAGGGAATTTAACCATGCAGGATTGCCTCCATAACTGGAATGCCCAGGATCGTCCTCTGGCTCCAGGTATTGTTTGGATCCGACAGGGGACTCAGGAGTCCGTCACTCTCCCTCCATTGCCACCTCTGCTTACCCCTGTTGGAGCCTCTCTGGTGTGGCCACAGGGCAGATTTCACCTCAGACAGTCTAACAGCAGAGCTCTCAACCATACTGCTTCCCCTGTGTCACAGCAGTAAACACCCCTGTATTGGTTTCCTATGGCTGTGGAACCAATTACCACAAATTCTTCGGTTTGAACAACACCTAGTTGTTAGCCCACAGTTCTGGAGGTCAGGGGACAGCCATAGAATACCTGAGTTCTCTGTTAAGTGTCTTACAAAGCCAAAATCAGGACACTGATCAGGATGTGTCCTCTTCCAGAGGCTCCCAGCTCATTTGGGTTTTTGGAGGAATGCACGTCTTGCCATTGTACGGCTGGCTCTCAGCTGGGGACCACTGAGCCCCAGGGGCTGCGTCTCTCCATTCAATTCACAGCTTTCTCCCAGGCCACAGCAGTCCTCTCGCATTCCTCTGCTCCCAACTGGGGACAGCGCCCTACTTTTATCTTTTGACCTCCTTCATGTAGTACTTTTTTATTTGTTTTGTTTCTATTTTGTATTGAGGTATAATTGACATATAACACTATATTAGTTTCAGATGTACAACATAATGATCCATATTTGTATATATTAAGAAATGATCACCAGAGTAAATCTGATTAATGTCCATCACCATATAGAGTTACAATTTTTTGTGTGATGAGAACTTTTAAGACTTACTCTCTTAGCAACTATCAAACGTGCAGTATGGTTTTATTAGCCATAGTCACCACGCTGTACATTGCATCTCATGATTTATTTATTTTCTAACTGTAGGTTTGCACCTGAGAACTCGCTACTTTTGAAGAGTTCATATGATTAGGTCAGGTCCACCTAGATAATCTCCCTATCCTAAGGATAGGAGCCACATGATCTAATCTAATCATGGGGGTAAAATCCATCACAGTCCAGGGACCCTGGACCCACCAGGGACCAGGCAAGGTGTGTATATATCAGTGGTGGTGGGACATAGCTCAGGGGGTCTTACACTACTGCCCACCACACCCTGTCTTACAGCTGCTATACCACCAGTGTCCCAGAGGCTGCATGGGATCGGCAGCAAATTAAGCCTGTTTTACCAGTGGAGAAAGTAGACCCAGAGAATCTCCAAAACAGAACCCAATGTGTTTTGAGTCCAGCTTCTACACTGAGGTTTTGCCACCTCTTCCCCACAGGACATGCAGCAAAGAGCTTTGACACCGAGGTCCCCCTGCATATGGATGCTTTGTGTGGGGAAAACCTCGATCACCCATAGAGCCCCGTGAGAAGTGTTGTGCACCAGAGCAGCTCCTCCTGCTCTCTGGCAGAGGGCAGATGAGCTCACTTGGGCCAGGCTGTCTGGTCCGCTCCAAGGGCCACTCACGAGGAAGCAGCGTGTGGGGATGAAGGATCGCTACTGGCTGGCCTGAGCAGCAGGCAGGGAGGAAGGGAGAAGGAATGGCACTGGACAAGGAACAGAGGGAGGGAGAGGTAGGACCATGGAGAGCAATACAAAGAAAAAGAAGATGGAGGTGACATTCAGTCGAATGGAGAGAAAGAAAGTGAAGCTGATGGACCAGGGCTTTCTGTGGGGCAGCGGCTTCCCACTCTGCTCAGGGGGACCCACCCCATGGGTCCCTCTGGGGTGGGCCCCCAAGGGGCTGATGATCGTTTTCAGCCTTGCATCTCCCTCCCCTCAGGAAACCTAGAACAAGCCAACGAGGAGCTGCGGGCCATAATCAAGAAGATCTGGAAGCGGACCAGCATGAAGCTGCTGGACCAAGTGGTGCCCCCAGCGGGTGGTGAGTGCTCCCGCGATCTCCACACCCTTGGCTCTTGCCTGGTTCCTGAGTCCACAAGGCTCGTGGGAAGACTGCTTCTCCCCGCTCCCCAGCCCTTCCTGTGAGGCTCCAAGGCCCTATTGGTTGGAAGGGACAAGGGCGCCATGCCTTCACAAACTCAGATACAGAATGTCAGGTTGGAAATCTGGTCTAATCATACATTTCATAGACTAGGCAAGGCCCCTTGATGCTCAGAGGTTTGGCAGAACTTCCAAAGAAACTCTGCAAAGTATAGGTTTCCCCATAAACTACTAGGCTGGTTCCTCTGGAAATAAAAGGGACCTGGAAAAAGAATCCCCTGAGATCTGCTCTTGGTTGAAATTCTTTTTGTTTTATATAGGGCAGTGTTTCTCTACTCTCTCAAACCCAGTGCCCCTTTTCATAACGAATAGTTTATAATGCCCCTATTACTATCCTGAATGAAAATTATAACCTTCCTACAGAAATAATTTCCAAAATATTAATATAACACCTTTACTTGGGGCACCTGAGTGGCTCAGTCGGTTAAGTGACTGCCTTCAGCTCAGGTCATGACCCTGAGGTCCTGGGATCGAGCCCCGCATCAGGTTCCCAGCTCAACAAGGAGCCTGCTTTCTCCCTCTTCCTCTGCCCACCCTCCTGTTCGTGCTCTCTCTCTCTCTCTCTCTCAAGTAAATAAATAAAATCTTTAAAAACATATATATATAACACCTTAATATAAAATACATTAAAGTCAAATGTTATTCAATATATACACGCTTGGGCACTATGGGTTATGGCACTATGCCGGAAGCTACAGTTAACTGATAAAATACTTGCATGCATCCACTTATGATGAGTAAGTTTGTGTTTAAAGGAACTAAGACAATATTGACTATTGTTGACATTTTGTATTTGTCATTTGAAGTAAGGGATAACTAAGTATATTAAATAATATAATATACACACATGTATATATATGTACATGCACATACATAGAACAAATGCAGACTGATATAAGCGGGTCAGATGCAGCAGGTGACTCAGATACCACAAGGAACATTGCCATCAGGGATACAATTTTCCAAAATGTAAAGCCCTCTTGGTCAAGTGGAAACAAAGCAAAGTCCATCAATTTACCTAGCAGTTATATTCCTGGGAAATTCTGGATATATTAAAACCAGGCAAAAAAATTATTTTCTGTTCATATGTAAAATGAAGTTAGGTTCTTAGCTCAGGTAAGGACATCAGGCAGAGTGTAAATCTATTATTTGTTGTGCAAAACATGCCTGTGTTTTAAGGGACACATCTGGAACCACCTAATGCCTGTAGCACACTGTGACAACCAAAAAAATCCCACACATTCCCAAAACACTCCTTAATGTTGACACCGGCCCTGTTGAGAACCACTTCCCAAAGGGAATCAGGACTGGAGCTCAGTGAAAAGTCACCTAGACAGGCCAAGCACCACGTGACATTTTGCATACCTTATTTAATCCTTATAACATTGCTGTGACGTTTGCTCAAGAAACTGAAGTTCTCAGAAGCTATGTAGCTGACCCAATGCTCTAGTGTGAGTACCTGGCAGATTGAGAATTCAAACCCAGGCCTGGAGGAAACCAGAATTCCAAGCTCTCTCTGCCCTGCAGCTCTTCCTCACTGACTACCCTAGACAGGGGACTCGGGTTTTCTCTCCCACATGGGAATGAGGTGTTTGCCATGTGGAAGGTCACTACTGCTGTGGATGTGGACATTCTTAAGAGACAACTAAGAGTAGGACAACCATCTCAGGTTGACTATGTCTAACCTACCAACTGTCTCCTGGGCCCATTTCCTTGAGAAGCAGAAGATGGAGCCAAGAGGCTACTCACAGGGCATGCAATGTTCTCCTTGGAGACTCTTTGGCTTCTCCACCACCTGGTTCGTTCCCAACACAGAGGCTGACTATGTCATGTGTAACTTGGGGGTCTAGCCCAGCAGGGACCCAGCCAAGCCACATGGTAAGAAAAGCCAATCTGTCTGGTTTGAAAGCAAAACCCAAACTTAGAGAAGAAAGGTGCTCCTTCCACCAGACTCCATCTTTAACCAGAATTGTTTGCACTTAGGGGACTAGTCAATTTATGATGGTCACCTCAAGTTTTGGAATCAAATAAAAAATTAGTTAGCAATGTCAGTTAATTTTTTTTTACTTTTTTAAAAGTTGCTTTTACGCTTTTTTGTTGGTTTTAAAGCAAGGTGGGAAATAATTTTGATAATAGGCTACTTCTACTGTTAAAAAAAAAGGGGGGGTGCTAAGAATATGTTTGCTTATTTGCAGAAAGCATTTGCAGAAAGACTCTCCGGAAAAATACTCAAGAAACTAATTTTAGAGGGACGCCTGGGTGACTCAGCCATTAAGCGTCTGCCTTCAGCTCAGGTCACGATCCCAGGGTCCTGGGATCCTAGCCCCGCATCGGGCTCCCTGCTCAGCGGGAAGGCTGCTTCTCCCTCTCCCACTCCCGCTGCGTGTGTTCCAGCTCTCGCTAACTCTCTCTCTCTCTCTCTGTCAAATAAATAAATAAAATCTTTTTAAAAAAAAGAAACTAATTTTAGAAAGGTTATCTATTGAAAGGTGGTAACTCGGCGGATGGGGGGGTAGGAGAGAGACTTTTCACTGTACACCTTGTAATATATTTTTGCCTTTCTGAACCATGTGAATGGACTACCTCTTAAAAAAAAAAAGTTTAAAAAACTTCAGAAAGCTTGGATGCTGAAAAAAAGTGAATGAAGCCCAACTGAATTCCCCCCTTTACCTCCCTTCTGTCCTCTCTTCTGTCTCAGATGACGAGGTCACGGTTGGCAAGTTTTACGCTACTTTCCTGATCCAGGAGTACTTCCGGAAATTCAAGAAGCGCAAAGAGCAGGGCCTGGTGGGCAAACCCTCCCAGAGGAACGCCCTATCCTTGCAGGTAAGAGGCAAGGAGGGGGTCCACACCCTAAGGAAGGGCCTGATCACCTTCTTCCGACCTCTGGCCAAGGGTCAGAGGCCAGGTCCCTCCAGAACTTTCAGGGAGCTCCAAGCCTTTCCAAAGGTGTGTGTGTGTGTGTGTGTGTGAAGGGGTGACACACTGCCTCCCACACACCCTGCTTCCCCAGTCCTGCCTTCTTCATGGCCCCTCCTAATGTGCCTTTATCCTTCCTGGGTGGAGAAATGGATTCTTCCAGTCTGGGGCAGACAAGGGAGGTCTCAAAGCACATCCCTGGTTAGCACACACAGATAAACCCTCAGCAGGCTCACCTGCCTAATGGGGAGGCAGCGGGTCAGGCAGCTGGGTGTCCCTCTGGGTTTCAGGCTGGCTTGCGCACACTGCATGACATCGGGCCTGAGATCCGACGGGCGATCTCTGGAGATCTGACGGCCGAGGAGGAGCTGGACAAGGCCATGAAGGAGGCTGTGTCTGCTGCCTCCGAAGACGACATTTTCAGGGTAGGTAGATGCCACAGGAGCACTCTCTTACCTTTATAAAGCTCAGCTGGAAGCAAGAGGGTGGGCTGGCATTCTGCCAAGGAAATCCAGGGGGAATGCCCTGAGCTCTCTGGCAGATTCCAAGCTCTTCCCACTCAGCTACTTCCTATCCCTTGGCCTTCTCCGAGTCTGACTCCAACTCAAGCCTGGGCTCCCAGGACATGGCAGCTCCCAGAGTGTCACTGGCTCTCGGAGAAAGAGGGGAGGAGCCATTTTCTTAAGGGACATGTTTCCTAGGAGAACCTTCTGCATTAGAAGCTGCAAAGCCGTGGGGCCACTTTTGGCCGCATCTAACCTGCAGACCGATTTTGTTTGCCAGCATTCAGAAATCTGGCACATTCAAATAAAAACCTAGACCTCTGACTTCTCTCTAAAATATCAGAGAATCTGGCTTGTGTTCCCACGTGGCAGCAGAGGAGCAGAGCCCAGGGACAATTGTCCTCTTGAGAGAAAGCACGTGTTCTCCCGGTCACAAAAGTCCCCTCCAGCCTTCCTTCCCTCTCCTTTCCTGGATATGGAGGCTGAGCTTCCGTTTTTTGGTGGAAACCAAACCTGACTTGCTCTCTCCATTCATGGTGGTCCCTGCCGAACCCCGAAGGTATTTGGCTAAAATACCTCCAAAGCGAGGGAGAAGCCACCGAGCAGCATCGCGCTGGGGCCCTGCGAGCCCCCACGCAGGGGTCCTGGGCTGTGGAGACACCGGGAGGGAGGACAGCCTGCCCGGCCTGTTGCTGCCCTGTCATCACCATCCTCATCCTCATCACTGTGAAATGTCCATCACCGAATGGCCTCAGGGACACAGCACCATGCTCTCACTGCCCCAGCGAGACCCCACAGACCAACTTGCAGATAGCTACTTGCCCACTCGCCCCAGGACAAGGAAAGAATGTTGGGGGAAAACACTGAGTCCTGATCTGAAATCTGTAAGAATTGCCCAGGGGAGAGAAGGCCAGAATATAATTAAAGGAGTCAATGCGTCATCCTTATTTTCAAAACTGTTTGGCCAACATAGTTTCTAGCTCAGTGAGCCAGTTGGATCTCCATTTTAAAAATTCTCATTAGAATCTCCTGGTCCCTTTCCCCACCCCTCAGCCCTCTCAGTGCCTCACAGCCGCCAAGGCGAGCGAGCAACTGGCTGCAACTAAGGATTGCCATCCTACACTGGTTCTTGAGTCCTCAGGGGGTTCGGTAGAAAGTCCCAGGGCAGCAGCCTTCGTGCTTGGCTGGTCCTGTCCCTCACCGGCCCCCCCAGCGGTTTCAGAGGGGACCGTCTGCGTCCCTCCCCTCCAGCTGCCAGGCCACGCGGGCCAAGAGCTCCCCGTCCACCCCATGCTGCCCGGCGTGGCTGTGCTCTCTGGAAGGCAGACAGCCTTCCGTGCCTTGGCCGAGAAGGAGAGGTAGCTGAGAGGGCTTTCTCCTCCTCCCACCCCTCCTGTCTCGCCCACAGAGGGCCGGCGGCCTGTTCGGCAACCACGTTGGCTGCTACCAAAGCGACGGCCGGAGCGCCTTCCCCCAGACCTTCACCACCCAGCGCCCACTGCACATCAACAAGGCGGCTAACAGCCAAGGCGACACCGGGTCGCCGTCCCACGAGAAACTGGTGGACTCCACTTTCACCCCCAGCAGCTACTCGTCCACTGGCTCCAACGCCAACATCAACAATGCCAACAACACTGCCCTGGGCCGCTTCCCCCGCCCCGCTGGCTACCCCAGCTCGGTCAGCACCGTGGAGGGCCGTGGGCCCCCCTTGTCTCCTGCCGTCCGGGTACAGGAGGCAGCCTGGAAGCTCAGCTCCAAGAGGTAAGGAGGAGGGTGGGGCATCCAGGGCCTGTGCACAGGGGCCCCACACACTCCAGCCCAGACTGGATGGGGGGTAGAGTTTGGCCCCCAGGGCTACCACGCACCCCTCGAGCTGGGATGGAGGCTGCTGCCCCAGATCCCACCAAGAGATAGGCCTCCCTATCTTGCCCTTGATTAAATGTGGCAGCCGCCCTTGGGCGAAGGCATCATGGTCCTGATGGCCGTCAAGTGTCCTGTGATGCACACTGTGGGACAGAGCCTCCTGTGCTCTCTCATGCTACCCAAGCTGAGGAGCCCAGGCCCCCGCCCCCCGGGATGCTGGCATCCTGGCTATACAACAGACTCTGTTCCCCCAGCCTCTCCCAAGTCTGCACAAACCTGGCCTTTGGCCTAGTTGGGATGGGAATGGAGCTACCTACCACCTCTTCTTTACACCCTTCTCAACCCTCTTGGGAGGGGAATTTTGGTGGCAAGAGGCCCTTCACCGTAGCGCTTGCCCATTCTGCCCCAGTGTAGGATCATTCCTGGTAGTTTGATCTCCCACCACCTGATGCATGCTTTTCTCCCCACCCTCTATTCCCTGGTGCTCCAGGATGCATTGCTATGATATAATGGGATGGTAGGTGCCTACTGCCGTGCTCTAGGCCTCTGGAAGCACAGTCTGGGCCTAAAGGGTCTCCTCCCTGTTTCTGTCAACAGCTCTGGGTTCCCAAGGCTGGGTGGGAGAGGACATGCCTCCCTGTATCTTGCCACCTCTCTCTTAGTGGACAGCACCCCCACCACAGCAGGCCGGGCAGATCCCCAGCATGCCATGTTCTTGGGCAGATCTCTCTTGTTCACGAGCTTAGAAAATAATTGTGATGTGTGAGTGTCTTTTTGGACAAGTGTCCTGAAGCTGCTTTCATCTAAGGAGCCAGCATACCTGCCCCCTGGTTTTCACTTCCCTTCTTAACACCCACTTTCAAGTGGCCCCATGGACACCTACATGGCCTGGGCATTTAATGGTGTCTGATGACAGCCAAGTCAGATTGGCCATCAGTCTACTTTACTGTCTGGAAGAATGGCTGGTGAAACCACCTGAAAGCAATGTCGTGTGAGTCCTTCTACTCAAGAGATGTATGTTGAGGCCTTCCATGCTCAGGGCAGTGTGCTCAGCCCTGGATTTTTTATGCTGATCTGAAAGGTTAGCTTTGCACAGGGGAGTATCAGAGTTCAGGTGGCTGGCCCGTGCCTGTCTTGGGGGCCCCTCCCTTTTCTACAAACCTCCTGCGAACTTCAGGGACTCAGTCCTGGTGCCATTTTCTCCCTTGCTCCCCTTACCAAAATCTCTTCTTTAGGAAGGCTCATTGTGTCCATCATTAGCATCTCAGTCTGAACTAATACCTCCTTCAGAGAGTATTTTCCTATTAAACTGTGGTCTGTATTAAATGAAGGGGGAGTGGTTTTTAAGAGAGGAGGTAGGGAGAGACATCGGGGGATTTTCTTCTTCTCCCCACAGATCCCTCTATCCATGAACTACGGTACACACAAGAGCCTAGCACAATGCCCAGCACATAATAAATGCTCACTAAATACTGGCTCCCTCCCTCCCTGCACAGTGAGAAAAACAACACTCAAGGCAGTAAGCTTCAGCTTGGTGAGGAGGGACAAGTTAAGCCAAGTTGTAGCTCTGGGGTCTCAGCCTTCGTGTTGCAGCTCAAGGCTAAGTTCAGTGGCCCAACACTGGCCTTGCTTTTACTGGGGACGGGCCAGCATGTCTTGTACACAGCGGCCCCTGAGAAGTGGTGTTGCCTGCCTGTTGCCATTCTCCACCTCCCGCTCATCTCCCCAAAACTCCTTTCACCTCTCCTCTTCCCACCCCATCAAAAGCCTTCAACATTTCATCTGCCCTCACTGTGGGATGGGCAGCCACCTGGTAGGGCCTGCTCCAGAGAACCGGGGAGGTACCCGAGGAGGGTAGCTTCCTGAGTTGCCACAGCTCAGAGGCCCCGGGTCATGCCTTCATGGGTTTGGGAGTAAAGTGAGCCCCAGCATTCAGGATCTATAGGAAGAAAGACTGAGGGAGGTACTGAGAGGCACAGACAGGAAAAGGGAGAACACCTGGGCCAAAGGGTGAGCAGAATCATCCAGGGCACACCCTGGTGCAGGAGGGACTCAGGCTCACTGCCCAGGAGAACAAACCCATCGACGTGAGGCTTCTAGTCTTTGCCGTCACTCTAAGCAGCCAATATCAAACCCAAAGGCATGGCAAAATGTGACCCCAGGAACTTCCCAGCTCTGCCCAACCAGCACCAAAGGCCTGGCTGTCTCTAGCAGAGGGAGAGGACAGCCCTCTCAGGACCCACCCCAGCCCGTATAGAGCACCCCAGGCCCCTGTTTTAAAAGCTGGACCTTTCCACCTTTCAAAACCCCATCTCATCTGTTAATTCATTTGTTACTCATGACAAGTCTCTGAGTCAAGCAGGGCATACGCTACTCTGATTTTATTGATGGGGATACGGAAGCATGGGGGGTGGGCCAGTGACTCATGCCAGAAGGCAATTGAATTGGGGTCCGAACTCAGATCTCCTTGGGTCCTAACCCGGAGATGCTTATTCCATATGGAGTCCTCATCCTGATCTTACTGTTTCTGTGGCTCTGCTGCTTCGTCAGCAGCTGTGGGAGGAAGAGGCCACAGCAGTTGTGTGAGTGTGTGGGCATGTGTGTGCACGTGTTCGCTGTGTGAGTGTGGGGGCACGTGTGTGTGTGTTGACTGAGTGTGGGGGCACGTGTGTGTGTGTTCACTCTGTGTGTGGGCGTGTGTGTTCACTGTGTGAGTGTGTGGGCACGTGTGTGCGTGTTCGCTGTGTGTGTGGGCACGTGTGTGTGTGTTCACTGTGTGAGTGTGTGGGCACGTGTGTGCGTATTCGCTGTGTGTGTGGGCATGTGTGTGTGCGTGTTCACTGTGTGGACACGTGTGTGCGTGTGTTTGCTATGTGGGTGCATGTGTGTGCGTGTTCACTGTGTGTGTGCGTGTGTGAGTGTGTGGGTGTGTTTGCAGTGTGGGTGTCTGCGCGTGTGTGTGCGTATGTTCGCTGTGTGTGTGGTCTCGTGTTTGCTGTGTGAGTGTGTGCATGTGTTCGCTGTGTGGGTGTGTGGGTGGGTGTGTGGGTGTGTGTTCACGAGTGTGGGCGCGTGTTCGCTATGTGGGCGCGTGTGTGCATGTGTTCGCTGTGTGTGTGGGCAGGTGTGTGGGTGCATGTGTGCACATGTTCGCTGTATGTGTGTGCGTGTGTTCACTGTGTGGGTGTGTGGGCGTGCGTGTGCATGTGTTCGCCGTGTGGGTGTGTGGGCACATGTTTACTGTGGGTGTGGGCGCGAGTCTGTGCGCGTGTTCACTGTGGGCGTGTGTGTGCGTGTGTTTGCTGTGTGGGTGTGTGGGCGCATGTTCGCTGTGTGGGTGTGTGGGCAGTGTGGGTGTGTGCGTGTGTTCGCTGTGTGGGTGTGTGGGTGAGGGTGTTCGCTGTGTGTGTGTGTGTGCATGTTCGCTGTGTGGACATCTGTGTGCGTGTGTTCGCTGTGTGGGTGTGTGGGCTCGTGTGTGTGCGTGTTCACTGTGTGGGCGGGTGTGTGCACGTGTTCGCTGTGTGGCTGTGTGGGCGCGTGTGTGTGACGCTTCACCTGTGAGGGAACGGTGGGGGTAGCAGTTTCTGACTTCACTTCTCCCTCTTGGACCCTTCAGGTGCCACTCCCGGGAGAGCCAGATAGCCATGGTGTGTCAGGAGGTCTCTCAGGACGAGCCCTATGACGTGCGGATGAGCGAAGACACGGAGTACTGCAGTGAGCCCAGCCTGATCTCCACAGAGATGTGAGTGCGGCTGCCTCGGCCCGGGCCAGCCCATATGTAGGACAGGGTCTGGGGGTGAAGGGCAGCTCCCTGGAATCCCTCCTCTGGGCAGGACTTGGGGAAGGGGGGGGTCGCATGTCAGAAGAATGCCTGCAAAGCATCTGTCACCTCATGCGGGAGATGGATGTATGCCCCCGCCCACACGACACATACGCACACGTACACACATACACACCACTGTCCCTGGTTAGCTTGGCCTTTCCTCGTGATGCGGTGGTTTCAGGAAGACTTCAAAACATTGTCTCATAAACTTTTTTTTACTGAAACCAACTGTCATAAATATATATATTTTTTAAAGATTTTATTTATTTGAGAAAGAGAATGAGATAGCATGAGAGGGGAGAGAGTCAGAGGGAGAAGCAGACTCCCCGCTGAGCGGGGAGCCCGATGCGGGACTCGATCCTGGGACTCCAGGATCATGACCTGAGCTGAAGGCAGTCGCCTAACCAACTGAGCCACCCAGGCGCCCCATAAATATATTTTATAGTGAGACTCCGTACACACACACTGGCAAATAAATGTTCATGAAACGACTTATAATAAAGCCACCCAGCAGAGGGCACTGTTGGCAAACAGTGGCCGAGGTTTTTGTCAGTGTTGGAATTTTTTAAGAGGAGGTTTTTTAATAAAACTACAAGTCTAGACCCATTAGAAGGTTGTGACATTTACTTAATTATGATCACCACTTTCTTTTATATTAATGTTTTATTGAAAAAGGTACATGAAAACTACCTATGTACACAGCCCCAGATGAACAAAACAAGCCTCCTCACACCTTCTTTCGTCTTACAAAAGCTTGACTTCTCTGGAGTCTTGTCTTGCCCATTCCAGCCACAGTGTCCCAGTTAACTTGGTTCCTTTTACTGCAGCCTCAAAATAAAATCAAACTCCTCTTGGGTCAGGGGCTGAATGGAGAGTATCTGGCGAGTGGAGAGAGCCCTATTTTTTAAAGGGCCTCCAGTGGCTTTGTGAGCTTGGAGATGGGTTTTGAGCTCAGGCACCAGGGTCATGAAACACTTCATCTGAACAAACTGTACATTGACCTTGGACCATTTGGGGTTGTCTTCTTTGCTGGATGGGTCATAATGGGGATTATTTTTCTCAAACTGTGTGTGGTCTGGGGACACCTCCCTCACAAGCTTCACAAGTCCTGCGATGCCTGGTTCTTCACAGTTGCTCTGGTAGAAGGCTTCTTTCTCCCACTTCAGGGCCCCAAGGAAGTTCTGGGGCTGGGAATTGTGAAGGCCATCCCAGCATGCTCTCTGCTTGGGCTGTGCTTTACAATCCCCAGGGCTGAACTTCACCTCTACACCTTTGTCTAGTTGGCTTTCTGGTTCTGACGTCATCAGCCGGTAACTGTTTAGATTCTTCCCACCGTTTTTAGAGGCTGAAGCTTTCCGAGGGCTGGAGTTATCCCCTTGAGCTGATGCCCCCGCTGGTTTCTTAGTCTTGGTATGTCTTCTTACAAGCCCCTTATTGTCCGGCCCAGCAGGCTCAGCAGCCCCAGCCAGCCCCTTCCACGGGCTAAGCATGATTTCCCTGTAGGGGCTGAAGAGCAGAGGATTCTCAAATCAACCGAGACACATGAGAGGCAATTCTGTATCTGCCCCCAGAAAACACCCCTCAGGTGCCAGAAGGCCAGGCCATGAGCAGCACTTTAAAAGAAAGAACAGCATAACACAGAATAGCATAGGTTAGAATAAGACAATAGATAATAGTGTATCCAATGTCACAGAGGTATTATTTAGTGAAATATTTGTTTAATTGCCAATACATATATCCGTGTACTGAGTCTCATAAAATGTATTTATGACTGTGGGTTGCATTCAAAAAGTTTAAGGTGCATTGTTTTAGAAGCTTTTCTAAAAGCACTTTATAATAAGGAAGGACTAGCTCCTCAGCCTTTTGATTTTTAGAGACTGCAAGTTTTTACATGGCCACATACCCTAGAAATCAGGAAAAGCATATGCTTCAATCCGTTTTGGCTCTGGTGCTTGGTGCATCCAGGCACTCTGCTAGATCATGAATAAACCGGCCTCGGCACTCAAGGATATTTTACAAACCAGTTAAGATCTTAGAAGAGGGAGATAACATGGAGATTTTCACTCACAGAGTAGTACAAGCAACGAAGGGGACAGACATTCAGAGGAGGTTGAGGTCAAGGTGACCATAACAGGCTCCTGGCACAAGATCAAATAGAAGCTGGGTCTTCAAGAGTGGGTACAATTTGGATAAGAAGAAAATATAATAGGGAAAGCTTACCACGTTGAAAATAAGAGGAAAGGTTTGGAGGTTTTTTGGTCAGAAATTTTCCTGCACATGTACCAAGGATCAAAACCAGTATGCTAGGAGCAGGGACGGCCACACATTCTCTGCCCTCAAAGCATGTGGAGTTACACCAGGGGCAGAGTCAGTGGTCTCATCTGTAAAGTGAAGGGGTTAGAAAGCACCTGTCTTCTTCCCCTGGGGACTGTGAAATCAACTTAGTGGATTGCAACTGACATTGTTTAGTGAAATAGAAAAGACTGAAGTAGAATAGAAACCACCAGAGGGCAATGCATGCAAAAAAGGTAAATATGGTTCAAGAAGTTGAGTTCGATTAGGTGTGTATATAAATGGGACAATGTACAGTCTATTTCTCATTGTGAGTCCCATCCAAAAGGTCTAGCAGCCAGGCCCCTTACAGCTCTGCTATTCACTGACTGGCGGACTGGAGATTTGTCTGTAGGCAGCTGCTTATGTGGCTTGATGATGAAGGGTGGGCAGGCCAGGGAGAAATTAGGGAGAGGGGGAGAAGTTTGGGCTGAACTCAGGAGTGGTCAGGGTAAATAGCATCCACATATGTAAACAGAGGAGCCTAGGCTGTTCCTGGAAAGAATCTCGTGGACCAAACATTTTTTGCCATCTTTCTCACCAACTTTGACTCAAGAGTGCCTCTACTGCCGAAAATCAGAAATGCGAGGCTTCTGAGCAGACAGGCTGTGGGTGAGGAGCTGGGAACATCTGTGATGTGGGAGAGCCAGGCCGAGCCTGGCTGGTGGGGGCGAGTTCCTGTTGCCTGCTCCCCGAATCTTTACGAAAGCACAAAGCAGGGGTTCCCTTCACTAGGGAAAAAAGCAAACTGCCTTCAGGGGGTGGCAGCTCTCCGTATGGGGTGGCACTTCCCGGCTCGCAGAATAAGCACCAGGAGTTCTCTGTTCCAGGCTCTCCTATCAGGACGATGAAAATCGGCAATTAACACCACCTGAGGAGGACAAGAGAGGCATCCAGCAATCTCCAAAGAGGGGTTTCCTCCGCTCTGCCTCACTAGGTAAATACTCACCTCTCTCTTTCTTCAGATGTGGCCGGTCAGGCACTCGAGTGACTGGCTCAGACAGCCCCACGCAGGGGCTGGGCAGATTTCCAGAGCAATGAGATGGGATTCCAAAGCCATGGCTTGCGGGGGTGGGATTTGGCCATATGCTACGTCTTAGGAGAGGCGAACGGTAGGGAAGTGTTGACTCCAGGGCCACTCACGCGGCTCCTTGCACCCCCCCATGGTCTGAGGCTCGCAGACCTCAGTCCCTTTTCCCTGCGCTGATCACAGTTCTTTGGCTGGCTTTGCAGGTCGAAGGGCCTCCTTCCACCTGGAATGTCTGAAGCGACAGAAGAATCAAGGGGGAGACGTCTCTCAGAAGACAGTCCTGCCCTTGCATCTGGTTCATCATCAGGTAGCCGAGGCTTTAGGAGGCATCACTGGCCAGCACCCCGCAGGCTACACAACCCCCGTGATTATGGCAAATCCCAAGACCCCACTCAGTCCTCCTGTCTTGGACCACTGATAGCCCTAGCCCCTGGCCCTAACAGCCGCACATGAGGGGGCTCGTCCATGCAAGTGAGAACCTTAACAAGGTCTGTCGTTTCCCCGGGGGGTGGAGAGACACCTAGGAAATACTGGTGAGCAGGAGCTCCTCACATGGTTCAGAAGGATCAGCAGCTCCAGGATTCTGCCTGACCTTCCTACAATGGCACAGATGTTCCCTCCACAGATAACGGCTTACACCACAGAGCACTCGGGCAGACGTAATCATACCTAGAGCTGCAAGATACCTGGAGATCTAGTTGCACACAAACCCATCCCCCGAAATATAGAAATGATTAAAGAATCTGCCAGCAACATGATCAAGAGTAGAGACTGATGTCCAAGGAGAACAGGTTCAGAAGATTCGATAATTGAAATATCTCTTGGCATGGCTGACTCCAGCTGAGCCAGTGAAATCCAAGACATCAGTATCCAACATGTTCTCAGTATCTTAGAACTAATGGAAGCCTCAAAGAATCAAAGGCCAGTCCCTTACCTCTAGGCAAATTAGGGCCCAAATTTCCCAAATTTTTTTCCTCTCTAAGTATATACTCCCTCACCACAAGCCTATGCATTAAATGGTTTTTTTTAATACCCAAGGGCACTCATCTGCCAATCAAAGCTTATAATGTGCATAAGATGGCCAGTGTGGCTCAGCCAAGTTGATATTATTTCAGCTCACAGTACTCACCGTTTTACTTAGCCTGTGTGGCATTGCCAGCATACAGATGATTTCCAGGGGGCTTTCTGGAGTATTGAGCAGAGCCTTACACTTCCCTTAGATCTCCAGGGAACCAGGGACCCCAGGCTGGGGACCGTCCAGAGCTGTGGGCAGAAGAGACTAGCAGGCTGGTTGGGGGCGGGTGGACACTGTGTGTGCTATTTTTAAAGATTTCTAGAAGTCCATTTCACCCATGTATTCTTATCATGCTACAGGAAAGAACCTCTTCTTTATTTACACTTGCCCCTCCATGCCTTTCCACTGCCACCCAACCCAGGCTGCAGCTTTCCCTTCCCTCTGCCTCTCTGCTGGGCTCTCCCACTGTGCAATGCCACTCTCCATGGACACCAGCTCAGAGCGGGTCGTTGTGGTACTTGACATGAGGGTCAGGCCCCAGCCGCAGGATTCTCAAGCATAGTGGGGGCCAGAAGACACAACATGTAAAAAGTTTAATCACAATACAGTGCAAGATTTGAACAACAGTAAAAAAATTTTTTTTAATTTAAAAAAACAAAAAACAAAAAAAAAGATTTGAACAACAGTTCAGAGATGACCTGAGCTAAGGATCAGCAGGACATGATTCATGGCCTGATTAACTGTAAAAATTAAAACTAAATACTGGTTCTGTCTAGATCTTTGTGGTGCACAGTATACTTCTTCACAGGCTTTATTTCACTTGGATCTCATGTCAACCCCACAAGATAGGGAGATAGAGGGCATTAGTGTCCTGGTTTTACAGATGATGAGGGCAGCATTCTTTCTAAACTACTGATGAGAAAACCAAAAGCCAGAGGATTCTCAGCTGCCCGACGATAGGGCCGGTGATAAGAAGGGGACGCTCTTGATTCCACTCCGTCACAGCTTTCTGAACTTAGAGGAGAAAGCGAGTCCTTCAGACTGGCACGATCACAAAATCTATCTTAGGGTGGCAGAAGCTAACCCAGGTCTCGATGAGGTCGGAGCCAGTGGGCTGATGGGCGTGGGCCCCAGGTGGGTGGGACTAGCTGAGAGCAGGAGCTGCTGAGGAAGCAGAGGTCCGCCTCTCCCAGTAACTCGAGCTCCTTGTGTGTCCACAGGCATTGGCAGTGGCGGGCCTGAGCCCCCTCCTGCAGAGAAGCCATTCCCCCAGCACGTTCCCCAGGCCGTGCGCCACCCCCCCAGCCACACCGGGCAGCCGAGGCTGGCCCCCACAGCCGATCCCCACCCTGCGGCTGGAGGGGGCCGAGTCCAGCGAGAAACTCAACAGCAGCTTCCCATCCATCCACTGCGGCTCCTGGTCCGGGGAGCCCACGCCTTGCGCTGGGGGCAGCAGCGCCATCCGGAGAGCCCGGCCGGTGTCCCTCACTGTGCCCAGCCAGGCTGGGGCCCAGGGCAGGCAGTTCCACGGCAGTGCCAGCAGCTTGGTGGAAGCGGTAAAGTGACCCTGGGCCACACGGCACGCTGGGGAGGGAAAAGCCAAGGGCAGCCCAGGGACTTCGCATGAGGAACTGAGACAGGAGTCCCTGGTCCTTTCCCAAGTAGAGTGGATGTCAAGTCTCTTGGCCAGAAAGACCCGCACTCCCGGGGAGGAGGGCATGGTGTGCAGAGAACTGTGATCACACAAGACGCTAGAGGCTTCTGCTTGGGCAGGGCCTGCCGCAGAGGGAGAAAGGACTGAGTAGCATATCCCTGCCACAGGCCAGAGAACGCCCCCCAGGGCCCGGGGCTCCGCGGTACAGCCAGAGGGGAGCTCTGACTGCTCTAGATGTAGGGGTGAGCCTGGGCTGTGTTTGCACACATAGAAAGTCAGGATCTGTGGGACTCGAGCCTGGGGCGCATTAGAATAACCTGGGGAGCTTTGGAAACCTAGGACACAGTAAATGGGTATTCTTTAAAGCCCTGCGATGATTCTAATGCACAGCCAGTGTTGAGAATCACTATTCTAGAACAAGAGTGCTTCCAGGTCCTCTATCCTCTGCCCTGGCCAGAGCATCTAGTGTGATCCTGGCACCACATTTTAGGGGACTTTGACAAACTGGAACAAGCCCAAAGGGACATGGCAAGGGATTGGCGAGGTCCCTAGAAGCTATCTCATATGAGCACTGGTCAAGGGAGTTAGGGAAGCAAACCAAGAAAGGGGGAGGCTTAGGAGGCCACAATGGGCATCTCCAACTGTAAGGTCCCTCATGTCCTGGGCAGGGGGTCTCGAGTGCAGGACTGGAGCAACAGATCAAACTGACAAGCAGGCAGATTTCAGGTTACATGAGGAAGACCTTTCCAACAGAGCTTTCCCAAAATGAGGAGGGCTTTCCTATAAAGGAGTGAGCCCGCCATCGCTGGAGCTCTGAAGAAAATTTAAGCAGGACAGGAAATAAAGAGTGATGGGAGCAGGGCAAACAGACCTGGGAGAAAGGCATTCAGGCTTCACTATTAATCCCCTGTCCTTGGCTCAGCAGCTGGTTTCCCCAAAGCCAGTCACTAAAGCAGCCGCTAGGAAGGAGGGAGCAGCCCTGGGACCGCCTTCTGGCCCTTTGGAGCTGGAGCAGAGGCAGGTGCAGACCTGGCGTTTTGCACACATCCTACGCCAGGATCCTCACCCCCACGAAGGCAGCCAGCCAGCAGTGGGCAAGGGGCACAAGTTTAACAGTTTCCCCAAAGGAGAGTGAAGGTTTCTGGGCAAGAATAACAGGGGGGCACCTACGGGTGCCAGGGAGGAGAAAAGACAAGGCAGGCCAGGTTCTGCCTGGGCCGCAGTACAGCAGCACCCCGCGGCCCCTCTGCGAGCCAAGTTTTCAGGTGTTCGACAACAGTTTTTGAGTATCCCAGCCAAAACAGCTCTCCTCCAGCCTACACATCCCTGATGCCTTTGGGCAATGCTCCGGGTCAGCTCCTTTCCTGGGAGCACCCCTCCCAGCATGCCCACATGCTCACGCGCGCGCGCGCGCGCGCACACACACACACACACACACACACACTCACTTCCCGAAGTTACCAGGCCCAGGCCCCTTGCTCCAGCCCTAAAGGGAAGAGTTGACCTCCAGGAATAATGTTCCTCTTTGGTTCTTCTTTATGGCCCTCCCTCCCCACTTCAGGTCTTGATTTCAGAAGGACTGGGGCAGTTTGCTCAAGATCCCAAGTTTATCGAGGTCACAACCCAGGAGCTGGCTGATGCCTGTGACATGACCATAGAGGAGATGGAGAACGCCGCCGACAACATCCTCAGTGGGGGCGCCCAGCAGAGCCCCAACGGCACCCTACTACCTTTTGTTAACTGCAGGGACCCGGGGCAGGACAGAGCGGGGGGCCAAGAGGGCGAGAGCTGCGCCGCGGCTCGGGCGTGTCGGAGGAGCGAGGAGGAGCACCAGGACAGCAGAGCCCACGCCGGCAGCCTGTAGTCGCTAGGGCTGGGGAGACGCTGGGTTTTTTATTTGTTTCAATGTTCCTAATGGGTTCGTTTCAGAAGTGCCTCACTGTTCTCGTGACCTGGAGTTAACCGGAACAGCGTCTTCATTCATTTCGTTGGGACAAGACGCAGAGTTGGGTGGTGTGCAGAGTCCGTTTTCCGGGGGGAAGGAAGGCAGCAACCCCAGTTTGTATTGTGTCCACAGAGGTAGAGTGGTGAGGAGGAGTGGAAGAATCAGCGAGGGAGAGCAAGAGAAGAGACGCCTGCCCTCACCTCCGGGCATGAAAGAGAACCTCAGCTTCCTGCGGTAGCCCTCACCAAAAGGACCCCATGTCAAACGGGTGTCTTTCAACTTTGCTTGTAAAAAAAAAAAAAAAAAATCATTTTGCACATATTCTGTATGAGCCTCACTGTCTCCATAGAGCCGGGGCCCTGTGGATTTGCAGAAGGAAGCAGGGGTGTGACTGCAGCGAGGACACAGCCCCGTCCCCCAGAGGGACGAGGTGCAGCCCGAGGCAGAGGAGCTCGGGAGCGGAAGGGAGCAGAGGGCGAGGGCTGCATTCGGCCTCCAAGGCCCAGGCTCCCCGCCGTGCCCCGCCCGTCTGCATCAGGACCAGCGTCCCTGCACAGGCCCACCGAGCTCCAGCCCAGCGGCTGGGCCTGCATCGGGGCGAGGGGGCACTGGCACCGCCTGCCAGGGAAGGGGCAGCCGGCCCTTGACAAGACGAGGTGGTGCTGAGCTTCTTGTTGAGCGCTCTTTTGTTTTAGGGTTTAACATTTTTCTTGATAGCATGTTGCAGTTTTCGGGGGTTTTTTTGGTTTTTGTTTTATTTTAATTTTGTTTTCCCAGGGGGAGGGGAGGAAGAAGTGTTTACAAAGCTTTGTACACCCACCTTACTGTTTTCACTTTTGCAAATGTAAATCGGGTTTGGTTTTACTGTATTATTTAAACGGTTGTGGTTTTCTTTTTCTACGGTGGGTTCAATAGAGCCGCCGTAGGCAAGTTTTACCAGCCATTGTGTATGCGCAATAATTTGTTATAATTTCCGTAGATAGTAACAAAAATTTTTTTGGTTTGGTTTTATAATTTAAAGGTAATGCACTTGATACGGTCTTGCACATATGGGTGATTGAGTTGGGTTCTTTTTAATGCGAGGTGTATTTGTGGGTGCCAGAGAGAGGAAGATTGGATGAGTGAGTCTCTGCGAGTGTGTGTGTGTGTGTGTGTGTGTGTGTGTGTGTGTGTGTGGTGGACTGTCTGGGCACCTGTCGTCCGTGTGTATGTACACCCACACAGTGCGCCCATGCGTGAATGAGTGTGTAGCTCCCCCTTTCTGGTCTAACTGTGGGGAGATCTGAATCTGGGGCCATTTGAAAGCAAAAACAAACCACTGTCTCTGCTTCTGAAATGGGAATCAGTAACTCTTTGCATTTTCTGTCCCACAAGATATGCAAAAACAATGCAATAATATTCATTTTAAAAATATAATTGTGAGTTGTGTTGGCATTAAAACTGTATTTAAAAAAACAGAGAAATTTAAGGGAAAAACTAAAGAAGGCGTTTTGCTTCGATATATTCCGTGTAATGTTTTATTGCATTGATAATGTTTCTGTTGAAGAAACTGTTATACTTGAATTCAGGTCAGTTTCAGTATTTTACAAATATTTTTTTAAAACTGAATTGCAATTGTGCCAAGCGAATATAATGAATTGAATTAAGTTTGTTTTTGAATTCCCTTCTTGTATATTTTGCTGCATGTAAGTAAATCATTTTGTATTTGGAGTGTGACAAGCTTTACCCTTGAACTCTGAAGTGCTTTTCTATATGTGGTTGGGGGAAAGGGAACGAATATTCTTTTAATTTGTACAATGAGCAAAGGTATCACCAGTGTGAATCATTGTTCTGTGATCCACCAACAGGTTTGGACTTTACTGTTTTGCATATCTTGTGTTCGCTTCCATTTCCCTCCATTTTTCCAAAACTATATGATAAGTATATTTGTACTACATCTTGCTTTGAGAGACCAGGACATGTCTTAGTCCTGTCTTCACTCTATCCATTCTGCTCCAGTTCTCTGATTTGGACTTTGTCTAGGGGCAGTCCGGCGCCATAAGCATCAGCATCCCCCATGGGAGAGGGGGCTGGCTTTTCTGTTTACTTCCACAAACTTTCCTCAGTGGTTTCCTCAGGAAAGCGTGCACTGACTGAGAGGCCGGAGCTAGAGTCGGGCTGCCTGGAGGTCAGGGAATCCTCCCTCCGGCAACTGCTCTACCCAAACTCAGATAGCAGGGGCCAGAGAACAGCAACCAGGTAAAATCTTTGTCCATCCAGAAGTCAGCTCTTACTTCTTTTCCTCACTCGGGAGCAGGATTTCCTCCAGACCTACCCTAGTGTGTGTGGCAGCCGTGGAGGGGACCAGGACCAGGCAGGACGCGTCAGGAGGTCACAGTGATAGTGGGACCAGAGACTCTGTGCGAGCGTCTCTTATGCCCAGTTGCGTCTGCCTAGAGCATCATCCTATCGGTGCTGTTTCCTCCAAATAGATTTCAACAATGATGGTTGAAAAGGAGGTGATTTGGGGAAAACAGGACCCAGACATCCAGGATTTACCCAGTGAATGTCTTCCAGGCCCAGTGCGCTCTCAGCCCTTATGTGAGCAACCTAGAAATTAAAGTCGGGGAAAGTCAATTCCCCAGCAAAGACGAGTCTCACTTTCAAGGACTGATCCATGAAAAAGTGGAGAAACGTGCCAGATACTCCCAGGTTAACTTACAGTCTAGAAGCAGAAGGGTTTCTTCCTGTTTCTCCAAGCCCAACCCATCCAGATTTTTTTGGCTCCTTTTCGGTGCCATGAAGTCCTTCCAGAAATTAGTTAGGTGTCGTCCTCTGTCTGGTTTCCCAAGATATCTACCATTGTGCTGCTAAGATATGTTATGGTGGAGAGGGGAGCCCTTTTGGATTGATATCTGGTTTTTGCTGTACATTTGGTCCCTGGATAGAAATTTAGAATCTCAATTGACCACACACACATACACAAACACACATCCACACACCCACACACACCCAACACACGCATGCCCTCAACCTTCATGCTGCTTTCTTTTTTCCTTTTGGACTTGTCTTCTGCATCACCAAATCTCGTTGGCCAGTGGCATGGGCTACAGGCTGGGCTCATGCCAACTACCCCTAGAGCCCTGCCTAAGTGTGGCCCCTGGTCCTTCACCACTCTCACCTACAGGGTCCCTTCTTCTTTCTAGTCAGCTCTGTCAGAAGACCGGCTAGCCTTGCACCCTGCAAGAACAATGGCAGCAGTGCCAAGGGCACCTGGCACTGTGCTGCTGGGAAGGAAAGGAGTTTCAGATGGGAGTTCCCTGTGTAGGGCAATGGGTCTTTCTGGCCTGACCTCATGATCGACTGGTATAGGATACCTGTCATCATGCAGACTGGTAAAATCAATCATGACATCATGAACCTCCTCCGCAGCGTATTAAGTGATGTCTACCCTCCACCTAGAGCAGAACTTTGCCCATGACCATTAAATCTTCTGAGAACCCTTGAGTGGCAGCAGAAAGCAGTCAATGGCTGAGGACCAACGGGACTTGAAGAAGTGCCGTGTAAGTTCTGGGGGTTGGTAAACGATATTTATTTTTCCTCTGAATGGCCCAGACTCTTGTATTTCCATACTTTAGCTTTTTAATAATTAAGCATGTGCATGGCTATATTAAGCAGAGAGATTTTCAGTTGTCTCCTTTCTGCCTGTTTCTAGAAGTTTCTTTTTGGTCTTGAGGCAAAAAGGGAGAATGTTTTCCTGGATTTTGCCTTGTTCCATTAATTTTTCTCTGTTCTGCTTCAGAGGCTATTATAGTCCCCCCACCACCACCCTCTAACTTTGACTGGGAGGTCCAAGGACAAAGGAACAGGCTTCCTTACTCTTTCTTGATCCTGTGACCCTGCTTCCAAACCTCGGGGGCTTGTCTGGACTGATGCTATCAGTTTCTCACAGCCATTTTCCTTCCAGAACATCTCCTGATCATTCAGCTCTCGATAACAAGGCGCCCGCAGGAGAAGGACACCTTCCAATGCCTGAGAAATAAGAACACCCTGAAAATGAGGAGTTTGGAAGTCATCAAAAGGGTTCCATCATTCTTAAAGGTCAAGACATGTGACAAGAAGCTAGTTTAGGTGTACAGAATAACCCTGGTAGTCATGTTTTTAGCCTCATCAACCATAATTATAGATGTTGCTAAGGAAGATGATGGCATCTCCATCCTGAGGGACCTAGAAAAGATGAAATACCATTGTCTAAGAGTTAGAAACTGTTCAGCAAAGAGGCCAGAAAAGGGCAATCTGGTTTCAAGAGGACCCACTTAAGACCCAATTTAGTAAAACACTTGCTGATAAGAGGGCAGGCCAGTTCCATTTTTTTAAAAAACATGGCTCTGGTCGGGGGAAAGTGTTGGCACAGAGAGAACTGGAGGGAAAATGCAGGCAAAGCAAAGGGCATGTCTTGACTCTTTATGCTCTGTTCCCATTTTCTGGAAAGAAGTGTCCAGTTAATCCACGCAATGGCCAGTACAGGGGGAGAGGATAATGCTTCAAGGATTGACTTTGGAAAAAGAGAATAAAATTGCAATCATTGTTTTACCAGACAAATCAACCTATCTGGCTAGATGTGGGGTATCTGCCACCCTTTCCTCTTTGCTGGTGTCCCTCCCCTCATACCAGCTGGCATGCCACCTACAACTGGCTCCTGTTGGTCAGCAGGCACGAAGGCCTAATGGCCTAATGTCACTCACGGTGAAGCTCTTAGTCACCACATCCAGATTCCCCATCAGCTCCCTCTGAGGAGACACAAGGAAAATAGACAAGGGACCGAAGTGTCCTACAGCAGTCAGGGATGAGGTTTTTTTCCCCTTCCCCAAGCCTTTCTCTCTATTCCAGCCTCCTGCCCGGCCCCCACTTTTCCTTCCTCCCCCCAGTCTAGTCAGAAGAACAGAGAGTTGAAAGGAGGCCAATGTGCAGATTCTTAAACAGTTTCTTTGTGAAGCTAGTTCTGGTTTTAACTTTTTTTTTAATTTCAAAACAATGAAACCTTGCTTTGTGACGCCAGATACCAATGTAACAGGCGGTTTCTGCCAGACTCCCACATGGTTGGGAGACACTTGAACACCACACATACACATACACACTTTCATCCTCATGCACACACGCATGCACACATACACACACACAAACACACTTCCTTAAGGGACAGGGGCTGGTGCTGGGGTTGAACTCTGCACAAATGATACTGTCCTCCCAGAGGGCTGAGCACCGTATAGAGAGACGTGGAGAGTGAAGCAGAGTAACTTCCTTAGTAGAAATAGTGCCATCTGACCCTATTATTACTGCGAACTAAATATTATTTATCTACATTAAGAAATACAATTACTTCTACAATCAGACTTTTCCCTCATATGATTTTCAGAGGCTTGCTCCAGAGAAGATGCAGTAGTAAAGACTCTTCAGCTCGCCGGTATACTAGAAAAGCCTTTTGATCAGTCTCTGAAAGGGAGAGAGATTGCCAGCAGGATATATTGAGCTGAGTTGAACAAATCAATTTAACACTGAAAGAGTCAGAGTTGGGACTTCCACAGAAATCCCCTCAGTCTCTACTGAATTAAGGAAAACAAGACAAAACTAGATAAACAAAAGCTTGAAATGTTACATCACCAGAGTCAAATATTCTCCCTCAGATCACATGCTGGCTTCTTCACGGCTGTACTCTCTTTTGGGGGGCATCCCAGGCACCCCACTTTCCAGAATCTACTCTGATTTGAGAAGATTCCTAGAAAGGGCAGCATGACATTTAATCTACCATAAATCAGTCATTTACTACAAATTTGCCATCTAAAAATCACTCATGTACCTCATACATAAAAAAATGTTTCCCCTAGGTCATTATCAAAGAAGTCTCTTGGTGGAAGAGGTTGTAAGTTTTAAGGAAGGGTAATTTCTATGTGAAGAAATACAGAAATGGACAGAGTGATTCCTTTTCACAGTTTCAGCCTGGAGAACTCCTGTTCTGATGTTCGTGGAGCCTTCGAAGGTACAAGCAGAGGGATGAGGAAGATGAGAGTGAGCGGGCACCAGCCTCGGCAGTGGGTCACTGCCAAAGCTTGCTGAGGGCTGCAGGTCTCAGACACTGCATGAAGTCTCTCCTGAGCCTGCAGCTGGGAGGGGAACGAGAAGGCTCCCTTCTATAGAGTCACAGAAAGAACAAAAGAGGACAGGTCACAGCTCCTGTTCCAAGTCCCCTCCCCCTAAGATTTTCCAGCATGGAGAAACAACATCAAGGCTTAAAAGAAAAAAAACAAAACGGGAGGGTCAACAGTTGTAAACAAACAACCCTGTGCAAAGAGCTCCCTCGTAAGGCAACTCCAGTGACCCAAATGCTATGGGCACTTTTCTGCTTGCACACATCACACCACCCATGCATCGAGCTGCATCCCACTCCCCCAAATTTGTAATCCATCTCTTAGTTTCTCAACTAGATCATGCACCACCCCATAGCCGCTTCCTGTCCTGCCCAGAACATGTGCTGTTCTCGCAGAGCCTTGTGGGAATAGAGTCTAGGACCAAATAGGCTGTGGCTATCAAAGGCATAAACAAATCTGGACAAGTGGCGGGTTCCCAGCTGGTGACACACTAGAATATCTATTACTCTCATAATCTGCTTGTTTTATTTTAATACCCTAGAGCTGCCAAGCAGAACTTGGGTCCACGTCAGAGGCTCCAGAAACAGCCCCTCCTCCCTCCTCTCCTCATGTCCTCCTGCTCAGGCCCATCTTCATGCCCCCAAACCAGTCTGTATCACACTTGCTGTCAGCACAACGCAGAAAGATGGACAGTCCTCCATTGTCATCCCCCCACCTGTCACCACCCCCAAACCTTCTCCTCCAGGCTCCACGACTTCACGGTCTTACTGTTGTAAATACTGTTGTACAGTTTGTAATCATCAAATAATCCCATTGTCAAAGGCCTCGCCTGCTGCGCCTTCTCGCCCTCGAGAAAGGCCAAGGAATCTAGAAGGGGTAACCTTTCGAGAAGAGCTTCAGGGTCATCTCTGTGTGAGACGCTATGTATATTCCTGTAAGATTGCATTTTTATCTAAGGAATGATGTTATTTAAAAAACAAACAAAAAAACAAAAAACAAGAATTGCAAATAAATTTCTTAACAATGTCTACACTGGTTTAATCGTATCTTCCCTCTTCCACATCCCTCCTCTTCTCCTCTTAGCTAGAGGTTACAAAAATACACTGAACTGCCAAATTACCCTCTCAGATCCTCCAAAGGGGAGGGAGGCTGGGAAAATCATGTGAGATCTGAATCCAGTGATAATCTCTAACCTTATTTCAGCAATTTATCCAACTTTTCCTTCCAATGAAAAGGTTAACAGGAAAATGGTCAAAAGTTGACAAGGAGATAGAAGGAACTGAGTGGATAATCCACAAAATAGAAGAGCAGCAACCCCTCCCCCCTCCAAGTATTTGGAAAGGCACAAAATTGGTTTTGAATAAATGAAGGAAAGAAGGGGGAGGCAAAAAGAAGGAGGGAAGGGGGAGATAAGATTATGTATATTAAAGTAATTTAAAGACTATAAAATGCAAGGTTCTTTTGTTTTGTTTTGTTTTATTATTAAACTGGCTCTGACAAAGCTTCCAGAATAATTCCCTGTGTAAAAATAATTTGTCCCAGAAATCCATGTGTCTTAGTTGAACACAATTATAACAAGAGAAACCCTCCCACCCTCTCCCCATGGATGATCAAGTCCATTTTAGGAATTATAGGACATCAGCCAACCTCCCCGCTTCTCCAGAGCCTCCCTCCTCCCTCCCCGCCCCACCCAAACCCTGAGCTCTGGAGTCTAAGGTTGTATGAGAACAGAGGAGTGGAAAGGCTGGAGAGAGTAGCTACTGGAGCAGGTTGGGAGAGCCCTCCTCCAGGACATGCACAAAAGGTTGCAACACATCAGCAGATCCAGTCATAATGAAAGTGCCAAAGTCTGCAAATGATACCCTTAACCAGCTAGAATAGATTCAGGATTTACCCTATAATGAAATTACCCTCCCTTGCATTTTGTATGTTTTGGAGTAAATGGAAGTAAAAGGAGGGGAGAGATAGCCCACAGCAGAAATTAAACATAGCCATAGGAGCATGTCACCACCCCTCCTGCTTTATAATTTGGTGTCAGCTGTTTTGGTCTGGCCTGGCCTGCAAACCTTCTTCCTACATCAGGTCTGCTTCTGCCCATTTCTTCCTTTCTCCCCCAAAGGAGGATGTGATTATTGATCTCATCGTTCAGGTACTAGGTATTAATTGGGCCACAACTGCTAATGGGAAGGATTACTACATGGTAAAAAAATCAGTATCCATCCATGACACTCTGACTTGTACTTTAATTTTCCAGCCTCCATAGAGTAAGCAGATCTAAGTACTCTTTCTATAAATCTTTACCTCTTTATTATCTTTCGCTCTCTTTGTTTCCATATGGTTTGCCAGGTAAGTAGGCTCAGCAGTCTCTCAATCTCTTGCTTTTCACAGCATATATGGATATACTAGCCCAGGAATAGGCTGTAGAAAGTTGGGGGACCGACCATGAACCAAAATGATGGGCTTCAATCTAGCCTTCATAGAGCGCTATGTTGTATGTGATTAGACATTATTCTAGCTAATAATAGAATAACACTCATTTTCTAATTGGCTACAATCACATGTATATTGTGATCTCCACAGGGGAGAAAGAGGGCAGAACTTGGCACTCTTGAACAGTTTAAATAACATCAAAATCCTCCTTCAAATGGGTTGACCATTTAGCCCACGTATTTCAGCGATGCCCCATTGAGGTTCCATGTGACATGATTTTGGAATCAGAAAATAGGGTTAATATATTTGTATGTAGTTGTCCGTGTGGCATTGTTCCTGATACTCAATAAAGCCTTCTCCTCTCACAACTGACACATGCAATTCTAGCATTAGTGTCTCCTCCCTTTAACTTAGGGAATTATTATCAAAGCATAGTTTCTGAACCAACCAGCAGAATCACCTGGGATGCTTGATTAAAACACAGATTCTTGTTTTACCCCCAAACTTGGCCTTACCCCAAAGCTATCAAATCAGGTACTTGGAGGTTGGTGCCCATCAATATGCATTTTAGCAAACTCTCCAAGTTGTTATTTAGACCAAACATTGTGAACCACTTTCCCTGGGAGAGGAAACTTTTTAAGATTCTTTCACTCCATTACATCCCAGAGGAAACCAAAGGTCTGAGGGTATAAGTAAAAGATTTGCGAGCAGGTTTTGATGGGAAATGGGAGCAATGGTTGTCAGCCCTGAAGAGAGAGAACAGAGAAGGGTAGAGAAAGTATGACAAAATGTGCAAGAGCGTAAGGGTTTAAGTAAAAGAGCCAGAGGCATCATGAGGCAAGCTTCTACCTCACCTACCTAGGAATTCGTATTTGGCTAGGGAAGCAATGAAGTCAGATAAAGCAGGTGATCTGGCCTCTGTTTGAAAGTCCAGTGAGAAATGAAAGATGGCTTGACCTCCTGCACATGGCTGTCATCTTAAACATCTTTTTAGGAAACTGGAAAGACTTCTTCTGAAAACTCCTTTGAGGGTATGGTGGTCCTCAAAGTCAATCTATATTGTCAATGGGACTCTCCCCAAGTCCTCTCAGAGCATCTTAAGTTAGAGGAATGCCAGCACTCATCAGGAATTAGACTAATGGGCTGGGACCTGATAGTATGAAAGAAGGCCAAGGAAGAGAAGACTCTTATGTGTTAGGGGAGAAGGTCTTGAGGAATTGCCTGTACTTCAGGCATTCCCCAAGCATAGCAATGAGTGGCAGTCACCTCTAGAAATTCTGTCTAACAATCTTGAAGTGTCAGGCTTGTTTTCAGGAAAGGAGAGAATTTGAGATATGTCAAAACTAGGGTGGCCATATAGTATGTTGTCTAAAACTAGAACTTTTGAGAACAAAGGGGCTTGGGCCCTCTGTTGTCCCAGTCCAACAAAGACATTTGGTCACCCTGGTTAGAACCCAGGAGAGAGTGTGGCCTAGAGATGATGGAGTGTGGATTAGCTAGCACTTGATAGAGCCTTCTTTATCGCCACTCTTGCGCCTAAAGTCAAGTATCCACAAACTGACCTTCTTAAATAAGTCAGATTACATCACATCACTACTCTCAACTGTCCAATGCTTTCTCATCACACTTGGATTAAAATCCAAAGTCTTTACCGTGATCTATAAAGCCTAAAACGTCTGACCTCATCTACCTCTCTGCTTCTCTCATTTCCCACCATTGTCTCTGTCCCGCTCGCTCACTTCCAGCTATACTGACCTTCCTGTTGTCCATTAAACACACAAAATTTATTCATCCCTTTGCCAGTTATCAACTTATTGCATCTCAGCACTAAACCCATGCTTTTTACCCCGCTCCGTGATACTGGAGCTCAACCTTATAAACATTTCTCCTTTGCCAGCTGGCTCAATGTCAGTACAGTTTTTGTCAATAGAGGGCACTGAAAGGACATGGTAAGGCCATTGCAAAATAAAGGCATTTCCTTTCACAATTTAGTGTGCTATTTTTAGGCACATAGACAGTGGAGCAGTATGTGTGAGGCTTGGTACTGGTCATCTCAGTAGCCCTTACAGACCGGCTCCAGCCTGCTAATGCTCTCCAGCCAAGTCTCTCCACCATCCAACAGGCCATGTTTATGGACCAGTTGTGGCCCGTGCCCTCTGGCAAGTTTCCTTAGCACTGGCATGCTGTGTGATCCTATAGCAGCCATGCCTCTCCAAGTCGGTCTGAATCAGCCTTGAAGTGAGTGATGGGGAGAGCTCTTCTAGGTTCTTTGTTCTTTCCTAAATTACTCTCCCTCAGCCCTAGAAATAGTAGCTGCTTTTTTTTCTTCTAGTTTGGTAGTTAACCCCTTTTATACGCTATAATTCTTTATATTAAATTTTTCCTATTCAAATTACTGGTGTGGGGTCTGTCTTCTGATTGGACCCTGATAGAGAATTGATATTGGAATGGTGTGGGGAGACAGACTCTCGAGACAAGATTTGAGAATGAGTTTGGTCATGTGTTTGCATCTGAGGGCAATGCTGAGTTCCTTGCCAGTGGGAAACCGGGTGCTAGTTATCCATGACATAGAGTGACATCCCAGTTAACTAAATTATCACCCGTAATGAAGTGTTAATTAAAGTGAATGCCTTGGGAACCCAAGTGGCTGCTGCACTTACTGTTAATAGTAATGACAAGCACTGTGGTGTGGAACTGACTTTCCTGAGTATACTGCAGCACTTATGGGAAGAAAAAAACAAGCTCAGGATCATAATCTGAGAGTCACAGAGCTTCCAAGGGCAGTCCTAATATAATATTTTATTTCGTGAAACCAATATTGAACACAAATTTAACTGTGCAAATGGCTGAATTACAACAGCAGTTGAATTCACAGCTTTTATAAGTTTCTTATGTGAAAGTTAGAACATTGAGAAATAATGAGACCTTGAAACTTAGAATGGAGAGATCTGATAGGATGCAAGGGTAGTTGAGATTCTAAAATCTCCAAGTCACTCTGAGCCTCCCTTTGAAATAGAAGCAGATCAGTACTATAACGACTAGCCTTCCTTTGCTGGAAGACTCTATGATAACTTCATCTGGGGCAGATGTCTTGAAAGAGATGCTTATTCTCCTCAAGATGCACTATCATCACTTCTTGTTGCTACTAGACCTACAACTTAGATCAAATCTCAGCATGTTTCAGGGACTCAGACACACGGTATGACCCAGGAGGAAATGGCTTATACTCTAAATGAATTAGAAGACTTGTCTAATATATATGTTGGCAGAAATCTGGGGAATGTGTGTGTGGGTGGATTCTAAGGGAGTGAGAGCATGGAGAGCGGAATATAACTTTATATCAGACCAAATTAATTTATATGGTACACTTACTAGAGATTCCAGATCTTGTATTTTAAATTAGGCAGCTAGAAGAGGCTCTGACATCTTATTAGGTGATCAACTGACTCTTGGACTCAGTAGTGTCCTCTGCGTAATGAGAGTGAGATGCCATAGTTGCCATGATCTGATATGGAGGAAGGAACCTGAAGGCTTAGGAAGATAGGAATGTTGATGTGTATTTATCATGTGCAACATGCATACCCATCCCCTCAACCATATCCCCTGAGAAGGCTCAGAAGTCCCTCCCTTCACTAACATTTTGAGAAATAAATTAGTGAAGGACCACTTACATCCTTTCAAACTCTGTAATTACCCGCATTTGTAGACTAGATATGGCCATAGCGGATGCTACACTGATTTCAACAGGATTAATGGAATTTCAGAGTAACAAAAGCCAAGAGGCAGCATATAACTGCCTGACAAGGTGAACACATTAAAAGGGCAGCAGGAACAAAGGTCATCAGAATGCTTTGGCCAAGTGGTGGCTAACTGATCGTAGAGTAATAAAAGAAATCACCTATTAAAATATTGCTAGATCTATGGTAAGAGTCAACTACGACCTCTGAACCAAATCCAGCCCTCTACCTATTTGTATAACTAAAGTTTTATTGGAACACAACTACACCTATTTGTTTACATATTGTCTATGGTAGCTTTCCTACTATACCAGGAGAGTTGAGGAGTTGTGACAGAGACTGTTTGGCCTGCAAGGTTTAAATTTTTACTCTTTGGTTTTTGTCAGAAAAAGTTTGCAACCTGCATCTAGAACTTCTAGTTCTGTTGGTTAAAGATCTGGTTTGAGTCACTGCAATGGAGACTCATGACCTCTCATCCAGTTTCCAGTCCTAAGCCAGTTCACAGATCCAGAGACCCTTGGTTGAAGGAGAGACACTCTGCAGAATGGCCACGAGTATATACAGTAACCATTCCTCTAAGACTTCCCTGAAGATATCTATAACCATTTACTAGAGTGGCTGGGTACTGGAGAAAAGGAAATACCCAGACTACTAAGGGATCAGTAGACTTAGGCTCTGAACTGACATTAATTCCTAAGAATCTGAACCACCAGTGTGTCCCACCAGTCAGAGTGGGGGCTCATGGTGCTTGGGTGATAGATAAATGCCTCACAAAATTGTGTCTGATCAAAGAACTAATTTTACAGCAAAGGAAGTAGCAATAGGCTCATGCCATGGAATCTTCTCACAATACCCCAACACCCAGAAGCAGCTGGCTGAATTGAAAGGTGGAATGGCTTACTGAAAACTCAGTTACAGAATCAATTGTGAGACAGCACCCTCAAGCTTCTAACAGGCTGCAGTATATGCTTTGAATCAGAGACCATTATTTAGTGCTATCTCTCACACAGGCAGAATATATGTACCCTCTGAATCAAAGGGTGGAAATGAGAGAAGCTCCTCTCACTATTACACCTAAAAAAAACATTGGCAGAATTTTTCACTTCCCATCCAGCAAACATGAGCTCTTCTGGTTGGGAGGTCTTAGATCCCAATGAAGAAATGCTTCTCTCAAAGGACACAATGGTCCCATTGATTTGGAAGATGAGACTGCCACTTGGCTATTTGGGGCTCCTTATGCTGAACCAACAGGCAAGGGAAAAAAAGAGTTACTCTATAGGCTGGAGTGATTGATCACAATTGTCAATGGGAAATTGAGTTGTCCCTACACAGTGGGGGGACAAAGAAGACTTTTTCTGGAACCCAGAATACTCCCCATGCCCAATAGTAAAGGTTAGTTGAAAACTATAACAGACAAACAAAAGAAAAATTCAAGACTCTTGAAGAGTCAGATACTTCAGAAATGACAGTTTGGGTCACCTTATCAGGATGAGAACACCCAACCACTTAAATTTCTGGCTCAGGACAAAGAAAAAATTGAGTAAAGAAGGGAGAAATATCAACTATGACTTTGTGACCAGTTACAAGGATTGTACTAGTTTCGCATATTTTCTTTTTGTGTATATATTTATTTGTAAATTGTAACAATTTTCTTCTCTCTTATTCTTTCCCTTATCATCTTATATACACAAGTTGTTGAAAATTAATTTTATAATTTAACCATTAGGTAACAAAATTTTCAGTGGAACTGTGACTGAATTTGAAAGTATTGAATTCGGTCAGCAATGGGTATAATGTCTATTTTGAGTGTCTCCATTTTGGAGAAAGTGTAAGCACTTCTTCCTTGTACAAAGGACAGCTACAGTTTGTTGGGTGGGAACAGAGTTGTTTCATTGTTGTTTGGAAGTTCAAGTGTGTGGAGGAGGATACATATGGAAGCTGAGTTGCCAAAAATGTAGACTGTGCCGGTTATCAATGTATTGCCTCTCTCTCTCTCTCTCTTTTTTTTTTTTTTTTTTTGCTTGGCTTTGTGATACTGGGGTTGGACCCTATAAACATTTCTCCTTTGCCAGATGGCTTGATGTTAGGATTTGTCATTAGATAAAATAGGTAATACTGGAAGGACACTAGGAGGCACTAGTAGAAGGAAGGGAATTGCTTCCAATGTGCTATTTCTTGGTGCAGCAGCCAATTCTCTGGTATTTGAGAGACTTGGGAGCACTCACCTAACTAGCCCTATGGACTGGCTCCACCTGCACTCTCTGGCAAATTACTCTACTTCTCCAGATTAGCTCTGACCCAAGCTTGTCACCCTCTCGCAGGTTTTTTCATCCCCACAGGCTACATGTTCCTGTAGCATCCAGTCCCTCCATCCATGTTCATGCTCCCGAGGCCCTGGAGGCAGAAGTTGCTTTCTGCAACTGCTACTTCCAGATCCCTTAAAGTTCTCTTTTATCACTTTAGGTAGTTAATCACCTGACTAGTTACCAAGATTTTGCACCAAACTCCCCCTGTTCAAATTATTGGTGTGGTTTCTCTTCCTGATTGAACCCTGACCAATACACCACCCTTGCTCTTCCCTCTGCCTGAAACAATCTTCATCCAGTTAAATACATGCTCAAATATAGCTGTTGACTGACTCCTATTACTGTCTAGACTGTCCTTCCTTGTGGCTAAACTGAAGCCTCGGGCACAGCCTCTGTCTATTCTCTGAAACAAGATGGCACAGACCCAACCACTGGGCACTATTGCCTACAACCGGGATGAGCCCAGGGAAAGGGGAGATGCAAGGTTTACTTGTGATATAAACCAGACCTTGACTTTTGACTCTCAATAAACCTACCTGTGAATAGGATTACTACTACCCACAAGCCCTACAAATAGCATCAAGAGTCTCTGAGAGCACCTGATTATACTCTATTTGTCCAGTATTTAAAGTATTTACTGAGTCCCTTCTATGTACCAAACGCTGTTCAGGGCACTGGTATACAGCAACACTTGGCTCTGACTCACCCCTGAAACTTTTCACAGTTCTAAAAGGTAACCCGTCTTCTACACAACTCCAAGTATGTGCTGGGTAAAACCTTACCCACAAGGTGTGGTCTCCCCACAACCTCAGCTAAGCTTCAAAATGGGGCTTCAGAGGCCTCTGCACACAGCTGTACACAAAGATGCCCAGCCTGGGATGAGAGTAAAAGGTGGCATCTAGGAGCCCCAACTGCCAAGCTTTGTGTCTGGCGGGAGCTGTGTGAGCCCAGCAAGATCACATATTTATTTGTGTGTGCAACAAATGGTGCTGGGATCTCAGATTCCACTTTGCTGAGACCAGTGCAGAACAAGATGGATCATTCAGGACGGTGAGAATCTTCCCAGGGCTGGCTAGGCAGAAGGGACAGAAGCAGCAGTCACCTCAGTCTCTGACACTCTCTGCTAAGATTTACACAAGTCCCTTAAACTGTGACTAGAACAGTTGCTGGAAGAAAGCAAAGGAGAATTATTTCCTGGGATAGAAGAAAACCTGCCCCCACAGATGCACCCATGCTGAGACCACCCAGCCTCTGCTGGCTCTTGTACCACTGTGGGGCCCCTGAAGTCAGTGTGTTTGTTTTCTATTGCTATGTAACAAATCTCCACACACTGAGCAGCTTAAAACAACATGCATATATTATCTCACAGTTTCCGTGGGTTAGGAGCCCAGGCATGGGTCCTCTGCTCATGGTTTCACAAAACTTCAATCTAGGGGTAAGCTGGGCTACATTCTCATCTGGAGGCTTGACTGGAGAGGAATACACTTCAAAGTTCATTCAAGTTGTGGGCAGAATTTAATTCCTTTGCAGTTGTAGGACTGAGGACCACATTTTCTGCTGGCAGTCAGCTGGGGGCCACTCTCAGCTCTAAGAGGCTGCCTGCAATTCCTTGCCATGCATGCCTCTTCAAAGCCAGCAAGGGAAAGTCTTGTCCTAACCTGCTAAATGGAGTTATATATAATATGACACAATCACAGGAGTAGCATCTTTTGGTTAGAAGCAAGTCACGGTTCCTGCCTGCATTCATAAAGGAGGGATCATACAAAGACATGGATGCCAGGAGGCAGAAAATCATTAGGGGCCACTTTGAGATCTGTCTGCCACAGTCGGCCTCAGGAAAATTCCAACTACATTCAACTAAGTTATTTGGGAACATCATGCTTGCTTGGACAAGACAGACTTTACCCAAAAAGGTGGGGCTCTTGGCACTGCCCTCTCTTCCACATCTTACACCAAGTACCTGGAGGGAGCCTAAGCCTTGGGCACAGGATGGTCACTCAAATTACTTCTGGGGGTGACTGTCTAGCACAGGATGAGGTAACTAGCCATACCTTCTCTGTAACAGATTCACTCTGATCCCCATCTTTGCCTCCCCCAGATGTGAAGAGCTTTAGCCATATCTGGTCAAACCACTTTGTGTTTGCAGACAACAGGACTCAGCAGGGAGCCCAAAGTATGGTTGAGAAGTAACCTCTGTGTAGAGTTGAGCTGGGTTTCGACATAACTCAAGATAGACAGGTCAGGTCTTGGCGTGAGGCAAGATTCTGGACACAGGGAAACCCAGTGCACTGCTTCCACCAAACCTCATTCCTACCTCAGCCATACTCATTGTCTCCCCAGGGGGATTCATCCAGATTGATTCAGTCCTCACTGGAGACTCAAGTAAGGTGGCAGACTGGGTCCACACCTAGGAGCTTGAGGAACCCTCTCTGCCATTCCAGCTAAGAATTTCCTTGTGGAGAAGAACTACCTTCTCTGTATTTACAACCCAAACTGGGGAGGCCAGAGCACAAGTCAACCAATCTCCCCTGAATCTTTAAAGCTCTTAGTTCTAAGACTATGACAACTCTTCCTGATTTGAAGATACTGGAAGAATGAAGCTCAATGCCACAGGCTTCTGAGGAGGACCAAATTAGATAGCACATTTGAGAAAACTCTGAAATGTTATCAAGCGTGTACCACTCACTCCACAGACAATCTGAGCCTGGTTGTAGAGGAAGGAAACAGAACAATGAAGGTTTATTTCATGAAGGACTAAAGCAAAGAAAGTTAGCAGGAGGAAGCCCTGCCGCAGACACAATATTTAAAGGAACACAAACTTCCTAGTGTAAGGGAGGAAAGACTCTCCATAAAATCTTCCAAAATTAGTCAAGCCAAAACTTAGCACTGGCAAGCCCTTTTAACAGGTAATGATGGATGCTGTATATGAAGAAACCTGAGCAGAAGAGGATGATCGTGAAGGACAAGATGATGAGAGTGTAGATGGACATTTGCTTCTCCATAATACCCCTGATCAGGCAGAAATAGGGCCCAGGGCGGCTCTCGGTGCTGCAGTGAATGATGGCTTGGTTCACCAGGGGCAGGTGTTGGCACATGAGAAGGAATAAAAACACGCATTGTGCACCAACCTGCAGGAGGAAGTAAAGAAGGTACAAAAGCAAAAGCATCTTCTCCTGGTGGAAGTTCAGGATGGACTTCTTCAGGGAAGGGACATGTTCCTGGATCCCCACCATGAAGCCCTCCTCAATTTCACTTGCCACTGATTCCACTGACTTGACTTTGATCTGCTTGTGCCAAATCTGAGCCATGAAGAATTCCATGAGGAAGAAGAGGGCCAAGAAAATAAAGAAAAAGAAGTACCAAGTTCCCACTACAGGACTGCTGAAATGTTTTTCAAAACACTCAATCAAACAAGGATCAGTGATGTTGCCGTGGCACCAGAAATCTTCATGGACGGAGGCCCAGGGTATGCCGACCATGTACACCACCACTCCGTACACAGCAATGAAGGCAAACCACAGCTGCCGCCCAATATAGTAGCCGGACTTGTCACTGGCCACCGAGTGTAGCACAGGGATCAGTCCAGCTACTGCTGCTCCAGCCATCTCTTCAGACTCTCAACGGACCATGGAAGCCGAGACCAGGAGAACTCCTCATGGCACCTCAGGAAAGGCAAGAATGGAAAGAGAAGAACACAGGGTCAGAACGTGAGAGTAGGTGCCAAGAACCCTAAGTACATCCAAGGGATTGATTGGCTCAGGTTTTAGATCCACCACCAGCAGGTAGTCTCATATCTTTACACACATGCAGTATTTGTACCCCCGTGCTGTGGTTATTCCTCTCTCCACGTTTCAGCCTGTGATAAAGGCTGTGCACTCAGGACATGCCCAAATGCACCACAATTACATGTCTCACCTCTCCTACTAGATTATAAGCTTTCTGGAGATCAGGGATCAAACTTTACTACATTTACAATACCCATGTCATCCAGTATAGATGATTACATCTAAGGACCTAATGAAACTTGATAAATGAACAAAGGAAGGATGGAACGAATCAATGAATTTAACAATTTAACAGCCAGGTGTGTCTGGCTGTTAATAGCTCTATGGCAATCTCTATACTTTGTATCTTTGCCAGGAGATTTCCTAAGACTACAGAGAAAAGGAATAGAAAGAATATTTCCTTTCCTTTCTTGCACATGACTTCTGTTCCATCCACAACTCTTCAGAGGGTACCTACCATCATACTTTATTTAAAATAATTATAATAATAGGGCACCTGGGTGGCTCAGATGGTTAAGCGTCTGCCTTCAGCTCAGGTCATGATCCCAGGGTCCTGGGATCGAGTCCCACATCAGGCTCCCTGCTCCTTGGGAGCCTGCTTCTCCCTCTGCTTCTCTCTCTCTCTCTCTCTCTGTCTCTCATGAATAAATAAATAAAATCTTTAAAAAAAATAAAAAAAATAATTATAATAATAATAAACAGTAATAACATAAATAATAATACAAAAAGTAATAGTAGTAATGATGATAAAAACACTGGCCACTTATTGACTGCTTATATATGGCAAGCCCCGGGCCAGTGGTTTAGATACATTACCTTTACAGAAGGGTAAAACATGGTAAATATTTTTATTAGTTTTATTTTGGTAATTGTCGGTGCTTGTCCTCTCTTACATATGTTCTTGCACATGACCAGTGACCAATCATTTAACTTAAGGTTTAGAGTAGTCAACAAATTTGTCTTTTTTTTATTGTGATGAAATTAACACAACACAAAATCTACCATTGTGACAATTTTTAAGCGTACACTTCTGTGGCATTAAGCACATTTGCACTGTTGTGCAACCATCACCACCATCCACCCCAGAACTTTTTCATCTTCCTAAACTGAAGCTCTGACCCTAAACAGTAACCTCCCTTTGCCCCCCACCCTTTCCCACTCCCTGGAAATCACCACTCTACTTTCTGTCTCTCTGAGTTTGAATACCCTGGGAACATCCTCTAAGAGAAACCATACCATATTTATCCTTTTGTGTCTGGCTTATTTCACTTAGCATAATGTCTTCAAGTCTCATTCATGTTGTAGCGTGTGTCAAGTTGTCCTTCCTTTTAATGGCTGAATAATAGTCCACTGTATGGATATACTACATATTTGTATATTCATTCATTGATGGACATTTGGGTTATTTCCACTTTTTGGCTGCTGTGAATAAAGCAGCTATGAAGATGGGTGTACAAATATGTTTGAGTTTCCACAATCACTTCTTGTGAATATATAATAAGAAGCAGAATTGCTACATAACATAGTAAATCTATGTTTAACTTTTTTGATGAATGATCACAATGTCTTTCTTAGCTGTTGTGCCATCTACATACCTACTAGCAATACATAAGTGTTCCAGGTTTCCCACATCCTTGCCAACACTTGTTATTTTCTGAGGGTTTTTTAAATGCTTTGTGGGGCACCTGGATGACTCAGTCGGTTAAATGTCTAACCCTTGATTTCGGCTCAGGTCATGATCTCAGGGTCATGAGATCGAGCAGGGTGTCAGGCTCTGCACTGGGGGCAGAACCTGCTTGGGATTCTCTTTCTCTCTCTCCTTCTGCCCCTCTCCCACACTCACTCTCTCACTCTCTCTATCTCCCCTTCTCTAAATAAATAAACAAACATTTTTAGATGCTTAGGGTTTTTATTGAAAAATTGTCACAGCTAATGCTGAAAAGTCTCCTTCAAAGGTGCCTGAGACTCAGCAATATTTCTAAATTACTCCCAAGTATCAGGTCACATCATTCATTCAGTATCATTCAAACAGCCCATACATAGGAATCATGAGAGGCAGGCTCCAGAGTAAGCTGATGGATACAGGACTACCCAGTCAGCCTACCAAGGGCAGTAGCTGATCGAGGAGAAGAGCCAAAGGGGTAGATGGGACAGTGGAGGAACAATGCATATACTGGGCACTCAACTATGTGCTAGGCACTCTGCTTTAAGTGGACAGTTATGCAGTTCATTATCTCATTTATTCCTTAGAACAACCTTATGAGATAAATATTCTCAATTTCCAGACAAGAAAGCTGAGATTTAGAATGCTTAAGGAACTCCTTCATGATTATTACACAGCCAGGTGCACAGAGGTGCCAGGATTAGAAACCAGAGTGTCTAACTCGACAGCCTGAACTTTGGACTTCACCTGCTTCACAAGTGCATGGCCCAGAGGTGTCAGGGAAGAAAGGAGGAAGGCCGTGGTGGGTCCCCGAACTCTCACCTGCCAACTCTCACGGGAAACAAAACAGTTGGTATCCAGGCCCACAGATCTTTGCTCTTCTTCCTTTGGAGACAGCTTGGTAGCCAAATCCCAGTCAGCTCAAAATTAAAACATCAGATCTCCAGTAACATGTGTTGAGTGGGGACTAAAAACACAGGTTCTCACTGCAGCAGCTGGAGGAGTGGAGCCTGTCTGGACCATCCATCCAGGTGGTTGGTCCCTGCTTCTGCTGCCACAGCTCTGAAGCCCTGTTTCTTCTGTCCTCTCCCATGTAAAACCTGGTGCTCAACGGGAACCCTTTCCTTCCTGGTCAACTCTTTAGAATCTCCCAGCTAGCTGCCCCATTGGCTATGCCATCTGCCTGTCTTCACAGCCTCTACGAATCATCACTCTCAGAAAAGCAGGTGTAGAAGAACCTTCAGATCAAGTCTCCTATAGTGTAGAAGGGAGAGTTTGTATGGGGCCAGGATCCAGGGCGCTGGTGATATTCATGTCATGATCTGTCCTTTGCCTTCTGTCTCTTCCTGGATTCAGATCCCCAATAGTCTATCAGCAGATTCAACAAGGAGTATCTGATATCTTTCCCATTCTTCTCAAACCCCCAACACCACTCTCCTAAACTCTCATGTCACTTAAATTGAAAAAAAAAAAAAAAAAAAACAGAAATTGCCAGCCAGGAAACTCCCTCATTTTCCACATGAGTCCCAGATACCATCTCTGGACCTTCCAAGAGACCCTACCCATGAGTCAGACCCTCTCTCCCCTGAATCCTCAATTTCTGCCTCTCTACAGAATTTTCCCACCAACATCCCATTGCCCCTACCTAGGTTCAACACTCTCTACTTTCCTCCCAGCCAAGTTCCTGGAAAGGGCTGGCCCTCCTCTACCTATGCATCTCCACCTCCTCACCTCTGACCCACTGTCAGCCCCTCCTGAGTGGGGAAGTCAGGGTCTCCATCCCCATTAGAAGAATGATGAACTTGCTTTAAGTCAAGCAATGAGAATGATTGCTTCACTGTTTTCTTTTTCCTTGCCTGAAATCTCAGAGCTACATGTACAATTACAGTAATTCTATTAGACTAGGTTCATGGCATATTTATTTTCCTTTCCTGATAATTTTAATTTTAATTTTATGGTTTATACTATAGGTCATATTGTAAATTACCACAAATTCTTCAGAGCTAAAAGTATAAATAGACAAGAAAAGAAACACCTGGATCAATTTGGTTTGATTCAAAGAGCAATTTCACAGGAATTATTATGTAAATTACTAAAAATATGGGGAAAAAAGTATGTAGTCATTTAGCTCTAAATCCTCAGTGCTTGACATAAACATAGATCTCAATAAATGCTTGTTGAATGTATGAATGAAAAATACAATGCTAAGAGAGGGAAAAGCTGCAAAACGTTATGTCCTCAATAAACACCACATTGTTTCACTATGTATGCCTATCATGAACTAATAAGCACTGTACAGATAAGTGGAAACAGAGAAAGCATTGGAATGGTGGATTTGTAGGTGGATTTCTTTCTTTTTGATTTATTTTAATATTATTACAATGAATACAAACTGGAGTGGATATACTAGAATGCTCTTAATACAATTATATGTTCTGGTTTTTAATTTGGTAGAAGATGGGGTTTTGGTTGTCTCTTGATGCAAATCAAACCATTTCAAAATTCAGTAACTTAAAACAGCAATGGCTTATTTACTTCTAAAAGTTCTATGGGTCAAATGTCTGGGCAGGGCCTGGTTGGCTGGTTCTTCTGTTCCAGCTGGGGTCAACTGGGGTGTCCATGAAGCTGTGGTTGAATGGCGGTGAGGCTGAGCTGGAAGGTCCAAGAAGCTTCACTCACATATCACATGTTCAGCTCCCCAACATGGCCTCTTTCATTGCACATGCCAGCTACCTCATCACTCAGTATTTTATCTCTAACTTCCTTACTTCATGGCAGCTGGCTCTTCCAGACAGCAAAATAACAGAAATAATACTGCAGCTTGGAGGCTAGCCTCAAAACCACACAATGTCACTTCTGCCATCTTGGATTCAAGGAGAGAGAAATAGACCCCATCTCCTGACAAGAGGGTCTCATTGCAGAAATAATGCAAGATGGGAGATAACAGTTGTGGTCCTCTTTGGAGAACAGTCTGCCACTGAGTGCTTGAATAATGTTTCTTTCCCAGAGTTGCAAAGAAACCTCTTTGAAGGTACCCTGCCTGGTGGAATAGACTCTAAGGATAGTGGTATATAAAACCTTGAGCGTTCATGTTAATCATCTCAGTTAGAATGAACAAAGAAATGAGCAGCAGCAGTCTTGAGCAGGCCAGAGGATAACCTGAGGCACATCCAGAGACCGTGAGCCTGGCTATGCAGGGACCCTTTATGAGGGCTGCAAACCTGGTCTACCCACTATAGGCTCCTGAATTTGACTCCAGCAGGGGCCCCTCCTGATTCATTCTCTCTCTCTCTCTCTCTCTCTTTCTCCAGCATTACTTGGAGGTTTTATTTTTCTCATTTGAAATTTTATAAAAATAATTTTTAGTGCTTTTTTCATTATGGCAAAATGTACATAACATAAAATTTACCATTTCAACCATTTTTAAGTGTGCAGTTTAATGCATTAAATACATTTACAATGCTATTTCCAAAACTGTCACCACCAACCATCTCCAGAAATTTTTTATCTTCCAGACCGAAACTCCGTACCCATTTAACACTAAATCCTCTTTCCTCTCTCCCCTGACTCCTTGGCAACTACAATTCTACTTTCTGTCTCTATAAATTTGACTACTCCAGGGACCTCATATAAGAGAATCAAAGCATATTTGTCCTTTTGTTCCTGGATTATTTCACTTAGCATAATGTCCTCAAGTTTCATCCATGTTGTAGTATGTGCCAGAATTTCTTTCTTTTTTAAGGCTGAATAATATTCCATTGTATGGCTATACACATTTTGCTTATCCATTCATCCATCAGTGAACAGTGGGGTTGTTTCTACCTTTTGGCTTTTGTGAATAATACTGCTATGAACATAGGTATATAAATATCAAAAATGGTTTTTAAAAGATAATTAGTTAGGGGCGCCTGGGTGGCTCAGTCATTAAGCATCTGCCTTTGGCTCAGGTCATGGTCCCAGGGTCCTGGGATCGAGCCCCACATCAGGCTCCCTGCTTCAGTGGGAAGCCTGCTTCTCCCTCTCCCACTCCCCCTGCTTGTGTTCCCTCTCTCGCTGTGTCTCTCTCTGTCAAGTAAATAAATAAAATCTTTAAAAAAAATAAAAAATAAAAGATAATTTGTTAATTCAACTAGTATTTACTGAGCACCTACTATGTGCCAGATGCTATGCTAGGTGCTGGGACTACAACAATAAATAAGACCATCTACATGTTCAGCCACCTCCCAGAACTTACAGCTTGAAGGGAGAGATAGAGACAGCTAAGGAGATTTCAACACGGGGAGATAGCTGTTAGGACAGAAAGAATGTGAGCCCACGGGCTAGGTACCCAGCCTAATCTTCTAATAAAGGCTTTCTGGGTTTTATCACTTTGAACTTGAGATCTGAAAAATGAGTCTAGTACGAGGGTGTGGGGAGCAGACAAGTGTGGACAGGCAGAGCAGCTTGGGCAATAACCCAGAGGCATCTGGGCCAGAGAATGAGAAAATGGGGTTGGTAGGCAATGAGGCTAGAGAGCCGGCTAAGAGCCAGAAGATACAATGAAGGCCCCTGGAAGCCTGGCATAAAGTTTGGGTTTATCCAAAAAATAATAGGAAGTCATCAAAATATTTCAAGTAGAGAGGTGTCGTGATCTAGTATACACTTTACACTAACAGCCTGTTTGGGTGTGAAAGTCGGTGGCACAGAAGAGCAGCAAAAGAATAGAGGAAGCCACTGCGAGTATCTAATCCATCAAGGGTGGAGGCCTGGACTAATAGAAGAGTGGGGAATGTAGTCAGGGAAGGCTGGTGGCTGACAGAATGTAGGAAGTGAAGGAGAAGGAGGCGTCGGGAAAAAAGAACCATAGGTATTCATTAAACAGACCATTTAAGCATAAAGAGAAGTGTAGCAGAATATTGGTAATCTAGTGTAGGGGTGTGGTCTTGACTTTTATTTCTTCTTCACCAAGGATCTGGGGGTATCTTTGTCTCAATCTGCTCAGATCTTCTTTACTCAGCAGCCAGATTCACTGGAACCTGCTTGACCTCTTCTATGACCCACATCAAAAGAGCTACCATTTTCAGAGCATAATCTATGCATCTATGCTCGGCCACTCTCAAAAGAGTCTGTTCTGGACTGAGTTGTGTCCCCCACCCAAATTCATATGTTGACATTCTAATCCCCAGTGTGACTGTTTTTGGATATGGGGCCCATAAGAAGGTAATAAAGGTTAAATAAGGTCATAAGGATGAGATCTTAAACTGATAGGACTGGTATCCTTATAAGGAGAGGAAGAGACACCAACGATTTCTCTCTCTCTCTCTGCACCCTCACAGAGATGAGGCCATGTGAGGACACAGCAAGAAGACCAGCCAGGAAGAGAGGCCTCATCAGAAACCAACCCAGCCAACATCTTGATCTTGGACGTCTGGCCTCAAGAACTGTGAGAAAATAAATTTCTGTTGTTTCAGCCACCCAGTGGTATTGGTTATAGCAGCTCTAGTGGACTAATACAGTCTCAATGGGTAGGAATTACCATCCCCATGTATAGAAGAAGAAACTGAGGCTGAGAGAATTTTACTTGGCTACGAACCCACAGATAGTAAGCAGCTCATCTCAGCATCCATCACAGACTTCCTTATAAGAAGACTTTGTTTTTGCAAAGAATTGTCTAGGCTACCCTGGAAGTACCAAGTCTTTACCGACTCTTTCTAAAATCCCAGCTGATGTTTTTCCTCACTGCCTACTGTGCTGACCCATAGAATGATGGAACTTCAGGGCCTACTCTGAAAAATTACCCCGGACAGGCATCCCAGGCTCAGAGACACAGAGATCTGCTGCCCTGATCCATTCTCCTCTATAGTGAGGTGGGCGTTTAGGTCAGCCACAAGCTTTTCAGCAGGAAAAGAGCTACTTCCTGGCTATACGTGATTTCATGTAAGGCTCCGGCACTTTACTACCTTCTGGAACTGCAGAGGTGCTATTGTAAAGAGGTACCTTTTCTGATTTAATTATTTCTACTTACCTTTGTGTAAGCTATCTAAGCTTCTAATAGCCTTGTTTAAAGTATAGGTGGACACGGGCCTTACTGAAGCAATTTCTGAAGTTGTAGTTTGAGCCAGATGAAATTGCTGATTGTATAGGTCAAAAATGATCAAATACCAGCAATTTCATACATACAGTTGGCCCTCATTCCTCCCTCCCCCCATTTGCTAATTTCTGGATGCTCAGGACTCATGCCACCCTCTGATACCTGGGTCCCTAACTTCTTCCTACCACCTTCCCCAGTGGTGGCCCAGCTCTGGACGGAGACAGAGCCTGGGAGAGAAGGTCACAGAGGAAAAAAGATGGAATGGTCAAGGAGGTAGAAGGAGAGCCACAGAAACCAGCGGGGTAGAGAATTTAAGAGGCCCTGGCCTGGCAGATCCTTCTCTTCCTGAGGCTGCTAGGACCATAGACTTTCTGGAGTGCCTCCACGAGGATCAAGGAAGGCACAGAGAGCCAGAGCAACCTCAGCACTGCCAGCCCTGGCCTCACGAATGGCCTTTGCACAGCCTAGGTGCTGGTTTCACAATAAAATGAAGCGAAAACAACCATGTCGTTCTCATCAAAGCCAGCCAGACTTGGTGGCCGGCAGATCCCATGTGGCAGATGTTGGCAGGATTTTGTCTGAAAGACCAGTGGTTCAAGACAGGAACAAGATAAGTTCAAGGTAAGCAAAGGCTCCCACACCCTGTTACCTTTTCAGGCCTTCAGCTGTAGACTCTGTAGGGATATCCCACTGTGGGCTGGACTAGACCCAGAGGTTTAGATGAGCTGAATTTTCAGGGGCAGGGAGGGGCTGTAGTTCAAGTCAGCCTTTCCTGGGGTGCTGCTTGCTGATTAAGAGCAGGAGCTAGGTGCAGGGCTCTCAACATGGGTACCCTCCACATTTGGGGTGGAGCTTTCCATGAATGGTCAGTTGGTTAGCATCCCTGGCCTGGGTGAACTAAATGCAAGTAGCATTCTCTGGGCATCAGGACATCCTACAAGCCCAGGGCTGGGAACTGAAGGCAGCTTCTGGTGCTGATGGCCTCTAAATTTAAAAGGGGCTTTTCCGTGGAACTGCCCAGCCCTCTCTCAATCCAATCTTTAACTGGATTCCACCTCCTAGCTCTGACTGATCCAGTGCTGACAACTAGGGAAGGAGGGACAGGTGAGCGTGGAAGGAATTTAGAAGGGAAGTGCAAGGAATGGGGAGTTTCCAGCCCAGCTCTAAGAAAAGGGACTGCTCAGTAGTGAAACTGATGATGAGTAGTAGGAGGAAATAGAGACTGTGAGTCAAACCCTACACCTGCGGCCAACTGCAACAACATGTTTTTTATGAAAAAGAGGAAAAAAAAAAAGAAAAAGAGAAAGGTGGGAGGGGTCCATTAGCATCCCAAGGGCCCCAGCAAAGACTTGCAAAAGCAAGGATGTGTGTGCTGCTAGGAGTAAGGCCTTAGCCCCAGGACAGCCAGGAGATGGGAAACCCACATCGAGGTACTAATAACATGCACTGAGAGTGAGGAAGCAATGTCCCGTGAGCTCCAGGTATGAGAACTCAGGTGTTCCAGGTGACGTCCATCATCTCAGGAACAGGTGTTTGATCCGAGTAAGGATGTCAGGATAGCTCCTCACTCCCTCATTCCAGAGGCCAGAGTGCATGAGCCTAAGCAAAGTAAGGAGCGACTGCCACAGGAGCAGACCAGTTGAAAGAGACAGAGGTGAACACTGTTGGAAGCTGAGGCAGGTGGCATGAGTTTGCATTGTGAGTGCAGAGGTTCACTCTGTGTGTGGTAAGGAAACCACCCTGGAAACCCTCAGCGGCCCCACTCATCAAAGGAGGTTAACACTCATCAAAGACAAAGCAACAGACGGTTTGTAACACTAGTTCACATTAGGACTTTGTTCCGTTCTCTGTGGCACCCCTAGGGCCTGGGTTGCTAAATAAGCAAGTAACAAGTAATAACCCACTTGGGCCAAGAGAGGTGTTTAAGATGATGTATTTCACACTGCCCGAGTTTGAATTGAATAAAATCATGCCACACATTGCCCCAGAAATAAACGAGATCCCCAAGACCCGGGACTATGATAGTAGTGTGTACTGACAAATGGAGGGCTCAGACAATAAGCCCGTGGTCTCTGAAACAGTAGCCAGGAGGAGGTTATAATCTACAGAAATTCCAGGGCCATCACAATGGGGATGACAGAGTGCTCAGGAGCCAAGAAGACCCAGGGTTGGATCATCAAAGGAATTCCTTATCTGGTAGGAGCTGTGGTGAAACCAAAGAGCAAACTTATACCTCAAATTTAAGAGCAGTTCTGCACTTGTCTAATAAGGACACCCCCCTGAGCCACTGAAATATGCAGGCAGATCATCTCACCTGGAGGACTTGCAGTTTATAAGGAGTCAGGACACTGAAGGCATGTCACCATGCTGCTCTGGGCATGAGATCATGATCCAGCATCAGAAGATCCAGAAGTGACAGTGCTAGGATGCATCCTGAATGTTGTTCTACCCCTCATAATGCACCCTCAAAATCAGGACCCAAATAGGTCTTCATCTGACCCATGAATGATGTACAGGTCTGAGAGCTACATAGTAGGTGTGAGCCCAATGTACTAGAACTGCATGGTATATATACAAGCAATGTGCCCTGACCAGGAGAGACCACTGTCATGGCATGGCAACATTTGAGTGGATACTGCTGCTGCAGCGATGGGGATCCTTGCCAACAACCAAGGGCTGGCATGTGGGAGAACTTCAACTATTACTCTGATGAAAGAACTCATGTCACTACCCTTGGCTTGATATGCAGGGCTGACCCTCCTTCAGGACACAGCCTGGACTTTCTCTCCATCACAGCATCTATAGGAGGCAGGGGAAGTAAATAAAAGACAGCATAGACCGCCAGAGAAACAAATACACACCACACCCCCGGTCTAAGCCAGAAGACGTGCTTTCTATCAAAACAGGAACATGATCCTGTTTCTTATGATGGTTCTTATGAACCATCTTATGAACCATCAACAGGAAAATGGGACCATTGTCAATTCAACCTCTTACTCCGAATGGAGGGGCAGATGTGGGGATGGATGTGGACACCGCTCCGGTGAGTACTTCTTTTTCATCACAGCAGCAGGGCCTACAGGATCTGTGAAGCTGGGTTCCGGTGCCCTGTCTAAGGGAATGGTGGACTCTGGACAGACCACAAGCATCCCATTATCTCAAAATCACCTTCCTTCTAGCATGGTTTGGGCCAATCTGAACTCCAGCCACACAGGGGCCCGCGGTAGGAGGAGATGCTGGCAGGCCACCAGGAGCAGGTGAGAGGATTGCTTCACACCCGCCCTGCAGCCCTCTCCCATGGAAACAGGGGTCCTGACAGCCCAGCCTGTCTGTGGCAGACCCTGCCCTCCTGCTCTTTTCTCATAGGACTAGAATCGTGAGGTGGGCACAGCTTCCCTTAATAAGACTGTATTTCCCATCCTCTCTTGCCGTCAGGGACACTGGTCAATGGGATGTGAGCCGGTGAGGCATGAACCCTCTGGGCCCTCCCTCCCCTTCTCCCTTCCCCACTTCCCACTAGTGAAATACCAGCCCCAGATGCAGACAAGGACCTTCCCCCAGGGGTGATAGAATAAAAGGATAGAAGGAGTTTGGTCCCCTGATGGCCTCAGAAAGCAGAGTCTCCATACCAGTTTGAGCTTCTACTTGCAACAGAAATACAGTGTTTAAGTCAGCATTCTTCTGGATGTCTTCTGCCCCTAGCAAACTACATCCAGCTAATACCTGACCCAAGAATAGGCAAAGTCAGGTAATTTCAGAGAACTGAGAGAATGTAGGACGAGTGGCCAAGAAAGGTCAAGGACAATACGAGTTGAAAAAAATCACCCAATTGCTGCAAGGGGAGTGGTCTGTGACCCCTTAGCCACCACTACCAAATACTGCCCCAAAGAACCAAATGCCAGGGAAGGAGGAGGATCACCTGGGCCTGTGCTGCTCCTGGTGATACTCTTGTTGCAATGGCGTCCTGGGTGGTCTTGGAAGGTAGCTTCCACAGGTAACTGGGGACCTGCGGGAGCGTGAGTCCCACTCCACAAGGGTTGGGGAGGAACACTCAAAGAACTGCACGGAAACAGAAAAAAATCCTGTTCAGGGCCCTGCAAGGAAACTGTCAGGCAACTACAAAGGCAGGCCAAACAGCCAACACCTGATAAACTGAGGCTCTTCAGGTAAAACACATCCACACATTCCTACCTTCTGGAGAGCTAAAGGATGGCTGGGCCATCACAGCCCCAACTGACAGGTGAACTCACTAGAGATTTGTACGAAAAAGGAGGTTCTGGGTTCTTAGTGTTTGGTAGCCTAAAAACAGTATAAAAAGCAGCAGGCCTATGTTCCTGCGCACCCCTGGCCTGGAAGATTCCTCATTCTCTGTAGACTGCTGAGAATAATGAGCTGCAGGTGTGCTTCCACCAGGAACAAGGAGGCACCAGGTAGCCAGGTCTGATCACACTGACTATAACCTTGATCTCACACACGTCCTTTCCACATCTTGTTTGCTGGTTCCTCGCTAAAAAAAGAAAACAGAGAAAGGAAGAATGGGAGAAAGGGTGGGAGGGAGAAACCTTAGCTAGAATCTGTGTACTGCACAACATCAGGGGGCACCATTCACGAGATTCTAGTATGGATAGTGTTTCCTAGAACTGTGCATTATGCACACCACAACCCCAGGTGAATCTGACTGGTCACTATCACAGTCACCAACCCAGTTCTGTAGAGATGCCTGGCTCAGTTCTGAGAGTCCCAGGGACCAACCTGGAGTTGAGACTGAGTAGAGAAGGAGGAGAGCCAACGGGCTGGGAGACTGGGAGAGAAACAGGAGGGCTCAAGAACTGAAGGCCCCAGGAGACAGTGAGGCATGGAGAGCAGGAAGAATTTTGCCATCTCTTTCAAACTGTTAGACTCAATTCATGTGCACCCCAAAACCCTGCTATGTGACCTTGGGTAAATTAGTAATCTCTCAGGGCGCCTGGGTGGCTCAGTTGGTGAAGCGTCCAATTCTGAATTTCAGCTCAGGTCATGATCTCAGGGCTGTGAGATCGAGCCCCAGGTCAGGTTCTACGCTCAGTGTGGGGCCTGCTTGAAATTCTTTCTCTCTCTCTCTCTCTCCCTCTGCCCCTTCCCTGCCCCCATGCCCTCATGTGCTCTGTCTCTCTCTAAAAAAAAGAAAAAAGTTAGTGATCTCTCCCAACTTGTTTGCTCTTCTATGACGTTCCCACCTCACAGGGTCCTGTAAGGATTAAATGACACAGCTGGGGGGCGCCATGCCCAGCCCGGTGCTCGGTCTGTGCTCCGCAAACTTGGTTTACTCCCATCTGCTCTTACCCAGGCTCCAGGTTTCCTGAACTTGTCTGTAAAGCTGCTCCATACAAACCCAGAACTACAGCCGATGAGCAGTGGAGCAGAGCGGGTATAGAACACAGGTCTATGGCAGGTGGAGGAAAGGGGCGGTAGCCACCCCAAGTTCCACTCAACATGGTAACCCTTCAAGCCACCTCCTGAGTCTTTGCTTTCCTGTGATTTTAAGACCTCATAAATTAAGTCTGCCCTGTCAGAGCTCCACAGCGCCAATACCCATGTTCCTCTTGGGAATCTGACTTCTGTCCCCACAATCCCCTGGGGCTGCATTCTCCAAGGTCACGGGGAATCCCTTGAACTCTCAGTCCTGTGGCCTTTCTGAGTCTAGTGCCCCATGCGGAGCTTGACTCCGAGCCCAAGAAATCTTTGTAAATTAAAATGTCTCTCTTCTCTGGCAATCACCGCTTCAACCAGGTAGCCAAACTTAGCATTGGTAATAGGAATAGTTATGCAGCCCTGGGACAAGGGAGCAACATGAACTGAATAGGTATGGTCTGTGAATACCTTAATAAAGCTATTAAAAAATAAATAAAAAGTAATAGTGGGAACAACCTGACCTTTTAGGGTCTCACGATGTGACGTCATGAAATACACAGCATTGCCTAGGGGATATTCTGGCCAAAAAGATTTAACCTGAATCAAATCAAGCCTTTCGACCTCACTTCCAGTTTACAGGAATTATAGGGAATAGAAAAAATCATGCAGGGCACCTGGGTGGCTCAGTCGGTTAAGCGTCTGCCTTTGGCTTGGGTCATGGTCCCAGGGTCCTGGGATCCAGTCCCACGTCAGGCTCGCCGCTCAGCAGAGAGTCTCTTTCTCCCTCTCCCTCTGCCCCTCCCCCCTGCTTGTGTTCTCTCTGTCTCTCTTTCAAATAAATAAATAAAAACTTTAAAAAATAAGTAAATAGGACGCCTGGATGGCTCAGTTGGTTGAGCGACTGCCTTCGGCTCAGGTCATGATCCTGGAGTCCCGGGATCGAGTCCCGCATCGGGCTCCCTGCTCAGCAGGGAGTCTGCTTCTCCCTCTGACCCTCCCCCCTCTCATGCTCTCTCTCTCTCTATCTCATTCTCTCTCTCAAATAAATAAAATCTTTTAAAAAAATAAAAAATAAAAAATAAGTAAATAAACAAAAATCATATTAAGAGACACTACAAGGAAGTTGTCAAATATAAAAATGTGGAATATTCAATGTCATTTTTTAAAAGGCAAGGGAACTGTTCTAGATGTAAAGAGGCAATCAGCCACATGCAATATGTGAAACTTGAATGAACCGTGGTTTTAAAAAAGCCACAGTAAAAGCATTTAAGGGCACAACTGGAGAAATTCGACTATGCTCTGAATATTAAGGAGTTAGTGTTCATTTTCTTAGGTGTAATAAAGGCATTCTGTTGATGCAGTGAGATGTCCTCACTCTGAAGAGGTGCTTGCTGAAATATTTGGGGGCCAAGTATCATGATGTCTACAACTTCCAAATGTCTCTGAAAAGCACACAGCCACATTCACAGATACAGGTAAAGCCAGTATGACAAAGCATTAACAAGTATTGAACTGAGGTGGTGTGTATACAGGCTTAGTTGTACTATGCTTTCAACTTTTTCTCATGTTTGAAATTTTGTAATAAAATGCAGAACAGAGTGATCTATTTCATCTTTTCCTTTCCTTGTTCCCTGCCACCACGCTAGATAGTTCAGTACCTCGTAGGGGGACTGAGGTGACATAAACACGGAGCCACCTTCTCTGGGGCACTTTGCCTCATCTCTCTGAACAGCGAGTCATCCACGCCTGCATGGACAGGTAGCCTGCAGCCTTCTGAGCACAGGTCTGCTAAAGCATGCACCACCCTCCTTGCCATCTAGTCATTGTCTGTCTTCCCTACATACCAGGGAGTTCCTAGAGGGCAGAGACCACATCCCTTCATCTGTGGGTTCCCAGAACACAGAGCCTGGCACAGCGTGAGTGATCAAGAAATCTCAACTAAATGAAAGATTGGATGGATGGTGGATGGATGGTTGCATGCATGCATGGGTGCATGGATGGATGGTGGGTGACCAAAGAAACAGACGAAGGACTGAGCAGGTCTTCTAGCACTCAGGCCCCACTGCTCTAGTCCACCTTCTATGGCACTGCCAGACGAGTCGGCTGAGGCAAAGTTCTGACAGAGGCGCTCCCTGCACAGCACACCCCAGTGGCTTCTTGCACCCAATAACTGAAGCAGCCTGACTCTCCTGCTATAACACCTAGATGATCCAGTCACATTTGACTACTTGCATTCCCTGGAAAAGCTCTATGCCTTTCCTTCCAGTGTTTCCTGTTCTAAAATGCCCTTTTCTCCTGCCCACTCTCTTACTTCTCAAAGCCCTTTTCAAAAGCCATTTCATCATAAAATCTTTCAGATTCCAACAAAGAGATGGGATCTTTCCCCATTCCCCGCTCTGGAAATCACTTCGATTGTGTAATGGCATATTTTCTTAAAATTTGACTCCGGCAGCTAAGGACAGAATTCTTCAAAAGGTAGGTAACATCTATGTCTTATGAAAATATGTTCACAAGCTTGGTTACCTGGGTTTTCTAGGCATTTCGAACTCCAGCCATGAAAGCAGTACCCATGCTCATCAAACTCCTAAAAATACAGACTTATATTTCTTTCCAACAGAACTATCCAAAGCACTTAAATTCCTTTCCTAGACCTTGGTAAGTCTTAAAGATTCCATAAGTCAAATTGTCTAAAATCTGAATATATTACAAAAGTAATCAGATTCTTTTTTTAAAGATTTATTTATTTAAGAGAGATTTCAAGCAAGGAGGAGGGGCAGAGGGAGAGGGAGAGAGAGAATCTCAAGCAGACTCCCTGCTGAGTACAGAGCCTGACCTGGGGCTCAATCTTACAACCCTGAGATCATGACCTGAGCCAAAACCAAGAGGCAGATGCTTAACCAACTGAGCCACCCAGGCGCCCCCAAAAGCAAGCAGATTCTTAAACACATTTCAAATTATCCAAATCTATTTTCATTCAACTTTTTATATATTTCAAAATAACTCACAAGTTTGATACCAAATTCTCTTAAATGTTTTCAAGTACTATCACAAGTATATTATGTCAGACTCTCTAACATGACATTCTCCTACATATTTCAAATTCCTTCAGAAAAAAGAAACAATACGTACAAATTACTACAATGATTACCAGAATATTTTTAAACCTAACACAAAGTAATAATATCATGAACTTGCTGTACTTTTTTTTATTTTTTTTTTAATTTTTTTTAAGGATTTTATTTATTCATTTGAGACACAGAGATAGAGAGAGAGAGAGAAGAGAAAGCATGAGCAGGGGGAGAGGCAGAGGGAGAGGGAGAAGCAGGCTCCTCGCTGAGCCAGGAGCCCGATGTGGGGCTCGATCCCAGGACCCTGGGACCATGACCCGAGCCGAAGGCAGACGCTTAACGACTGAGCCACCCAGGCGCCCCGCTGTACTTTTTTTTTAAATCTCTGCTTATTTCTACACCTTCAGAGCAGTGTATCTATACTTGATCACATTAAAGAGATGAGAATCACCATTTTTGTTTGCCTGGGACTACTCAGTCCAAAGCTGGGTGCTGAGATGGGTTACAGATTCCAGTGATAGTCAGAGATTCTGAATTATGGCAAAACAGTGTGGTCTACTTCAGAGGCAATCCTCCCTAAGCTCCATGGAAACAAGGTGAGGCTTTTCTTAGAGTCTTACAGTAATGGAACACCTTAAGACCATGCGTTTTCCTTGTAAATCAATGCCTCACATTTTATTTTTTTAAGATTTATTCATTTGAGAGAGAGAGAGAGAGAAAGAGATTGAGCGCAAAAGGCAGGGAGAGGGGAACAGGGGGAGAGGGAGAACAGGGGGAGAGGGAGAAGCAGGCTCCTCTTGGAGGAAGGAGCCGGATGCGGGACTTGATCCCAGGACCCTGAGATCATGACCTGAGCGGAAGGCAGACGCTTAATGACTGAGCCACCCAGGCGCCCCAGTGCTTCACCTTTTAAAAGTAACTTCTTAGACAACTTCCAGCTGCCTGATTTAAAAAAATATCATGTATCCCTTTGCTATCTAATGGGATTCTTCAAGGTTTGGGGTTTTTTATACACATTTCACAAAAGTAGTATCACACTATAGTGAATTTTTCCCCTTGAATTTTTCACAATGTTTTATTATGAAAAATTTCAAACATACAGAAAAGTTGAAAAACCGTACATCACCTAGGTTCTACAAATAACATTCTATGATATTTGCTTTATCACATATCTGTCCTTTTACCCATTCTTCTATCCATCTGTCAATCCATCTTATGCATCTCAAAGTAAGTTGCAGACATCAATACACTTAGCATTTCAGCATGCACAGATTAACTAGAGTTCAGCATTTGTTCATAGTGTTTTTAGAAAAAGTTTACAGTTAAATATACAGATTTGGAATGTGCCATTAGATGAGTTTTGGCATATATACCTGTGTAACCTAAACCCCAATAAGATATAGAACATTACCATCACTCTAGAATTTCCCTCATACCTAGGGTTGCCGGATTTAGAAGAAAAAATAATAGTGTGCTTAGTCAAATTTGAATTTCGGATAAAGAATGGATAATTTTTTAGTGTAAGTATGTCCCAGCTACTACATGGGAAATACTTATCCTAAAAAAAGTATTCATTGTTTATCTGACATTCAAATATAACTGGGTATCCTGTAGTTCATGTAGCAATTCTACTCGCACCCCTTCCCAGTCAGTCCTGGTTCTCTACCCCCATGGTGCAAACATTGGTCTGATTTTTTTTTTTTTTTAGCCACCATAATTAGTTTTACCTGCTATTCACCTATCCAACTTTGTAAATTAGAATTATAAAGTATGCACTCTTTTGTACAGGCTTCCTTCACCAACATAGCATTTTTGAGATTCATTCATGCTATTGTGTCCAACAATAGTTTGTACCATTCTATAAATACTCCACTGTTTATCCATTCTCCTATTGATGTATACCTGGACTGTTTCTAGTTTGGGACCATTATAAATAAAACTTCTATGAACATTTTTATACAAGTCTTTATGGGACATATATTTTTTATTTCTCTTGGAAAAACACCTAAGAATGGAATAGCTGGGCAAAAAATTGTTGTATGTTTAGTTTCCTAAGAAAATTTTTCCAAAGTAGCCATATACTTTTACATTCCCACCAACAATGTATGAAAGTTCTGTCTGTTCCAAATCTTTGCCAATATTTGATATTATCAGTATTCTCAACTTTAGCCATTCTGGTATGTATATAGTGGTTTTTCATTGTGGTTTTAATTTGTATTTCCCTAATGAATAATGATGGTAAGCACCTTTTCATGTACTTATTGGCTATTCATATATACATTAATTTGTGAAGTGTATTGAAATGTTTTGCCTATTTTTAAAAATTGAGTTCTTTTTACTATTAAGAAATTCTTTATATGTTCAGAATATCAATTCTTTGTCAGATGTATGTCTTGCAAAATATCTTTCCCTGTTCGTGTCTTGCCTTCTCATTTCCTTAACAGTGTGTTTAATGAACAGAAGTTTTTAATTTTCATGACATTTCATTTATCATATATTTTTTGTGGTTATTACTTTCTGCATCCTAAGAAACCTTTATCTATTCCCAAGTCACAAAGACATTCTCCTCTGTTTTTTTCTAGAGACATTACAGTTTTTGCTTTTATGTTTAGATCTACGATCCCTCTTGAATTAATTTTTGTGTATGGTGTGAGGTAGGGGTAGGGGTACGCTTTTTCTATAGAGATCCCCTGTTGTTTCAGTACCTTATTTCTTTAAAAGACTTTCCTTTTGGGGCACCTGTGTGGCTCAGATGGTTAAGTGTCTGCCTTTGGCTCAGGTCATGATCCCAGGGTCCTGGGATCGAGGCCCGCATCAGGTTCCCTGCTTGGCGGGAAGCCTACTTCTCCCTCTCCCTCTCCCACTCTCCTTGCTTGTGTTCCCTCTCTTGCTGTGTCTCTTTCTGTCAAATAAATAAAATCTTAAAAAAAAAAAGACTTTCCTTTTCCCATTGAATTGCTTTGGCACCTTGTCAAAAATCAAATGGCTATATAAGTGTGCATGGTTTCTGGAATCTCTATGTGTCCCATTGACTTATCTCTTAGTCCTTATGCCAGTACCAACCAAAGGTTTTGATTACTGTAGCTTTGGAAAACGTCTTGAGTCCAATAGTATAAGTCCCCAAGTTTATTCTTTCCCAAGATTGCTTTGGATATTCTTGGTCCTTGGAGTTTCCATGTAAATTTTAGAATCAGCCTGTCAATTCCTAGGAAGAAGCTTACTGGGATTTGGACTGAGAAATATTCTGCAAGTGTTTTTATATTTTACTTCCTTTACAATGACCACTATTCTCTACCGATGTTATTGACAAGCACTTACGCAAAATTCTATACCTCTCATCACATCTTTCTCTCTGTCTCTCGTAAATGAGAATCACTTCTAAGCTTAGGATTCTTTTGAGTCATCTTGTGCAATTTCTCCCAATATTACTTCTGTTCCATCATTTATATCCCTTCCCTCTCTTTCTTCAAATTTCAATGTTCCCTTTTTAAAATATAAATTTAACAATTGTTCTGGGATGTAATGATTCCCTGCTCTGACTTCATGTAAGAGAAAGAGCACTCATCGAGGAGTTCAGAACTTCTAACTTCTTTATGAAGCTTACCACCTGGCTCCCTCTGTCCTAGGTTCTGCCACAAACTATGATTTCAGGCAAGTGATTTACTTGATCAGTTTACTTACCACTAAGGGAAAAGATTAGCTAAATCAGTGTTGTGGTTTAGTTGTGGTGCTGGTGATGGTTTTATTTTTGTTTTGTTAATACTAAAACTCCTTTAAGAATCTGATGAAATTTAAGGGCGCCTGGGTGGCTCAGTCATTAAATGTCTGCCTTTGGCTCAGGTCATGATCCTAGAGTCCTGCGATCCAGCCCCGCATTGGGCTCCCTGCTCAATGGGAAGCCTGCTTCTCCCTCTCCCACTCCCCCTGCTTGTGTTCCCTCTCTCGCTGTGTCTCTCTCTGTCAAATAAATAAATAACATCTTTAAAAAAATTCTTTTTAAAGAATCTGGTGAAATTTATGAATTCTCTTTCCAGGGAAAGAGACATAAACACATAAACATTTTACAAATTATTTCTGAGTGTTTATAAACTTCCTAGAACCTATCCATGGACTTCAACTTAACAATCCCTGGACTGGGTGCCTTAAAAAAAAATTTTTTTTTTTTTGCAATAGCTCTTTCTTGCTGTAATTTGAATCCCTCTTAGAAATAGAAAGGGAGGGAGGCACCTGGGTGGCTCAGTCGTTAAGCATCTGCCTTCGGCTCAGGTCATGATTCCAGGATCCTGGGATCGAGCCCCACGTTGGGCTTCCTGCTCCGCGGGAAGCCTGCTTCTCCCTCTCTCGCTCCCCCTGCTTGTGTTCCTGCTCCCACTATCTCTCTCTGTGTGTCAAATAAATAAATAAAATCCTTAAAAAAAAAAAAAGAAATAGAAATGGAGGGGCGCCTGGGTGGCTCAGCCGTTAAGCATCTGCCTTTGGCTCAGGTCATGATCCCAGGGTCCTGGGATCAAGACCTGCATTGGGCTTCCTGCTCAGTGGAAGCCTGCTTCTCCCTCTCACACTCCTCTTGCTTGTGTTCCCACTCGCTGTGTCTCTCTCTGTCAAATAAATAAATAAAATCTTTAAAAAAAAAGAGAGAGAAAGAAATAGAAATGGAAAAGCAGCAATTTCCATCCTTGCTAAGAACATGTTTCTAAGAAGAATGGTGCTGACATCCTGCAGGTACATTCTGGTGATTGGGATTCTGGGAAATTCCTGTGCCTGGAAGATAACTGGTAAAGGCAAGAAAGCCCAATACATCTGTTTCTGCCTCCCAGAAAACAAAGCTAATCACTAATAGAATTTGATGGAACTCTCCACTTAAGTAATATCTTTCAATCTGAGTCATAAAATGTGACCATTATGCTCAGCAACTTAGAGCCCTTACTTCTGCTAAATTCTGTTGGAAATGCTGTATTGAATTTAAAAAGATACGTTGTAAATAAAATATTTTTATGTCAGAACAATTAAGGATTGGATAAAGTGGAAATTATATTGAAAGCATCATTATGAACTCCTACTTTTAAAAGTATAATAGTCCCCCCTGCCCTTATCCACAGGGATATATTCCAAGATCCCCAAAGGATTCCTGAAACCACGGATAGTACCAAACTCTATGTATACTATTTTTTCCTATACATACATACTTATGATCAATTTTAATTTATAAATTAGTTACAGTAGGAGATTAACAACAATAGCTAATTAAAATAGAACAATTACAACAATATGCTATAATAAAAGTTTTGCAAATGTAGTCTCTCTCAAAATATTTATTGTACTCACCCTTCTTCTTCTTGTGATGATGTGAGATGGTAAAATGCCTAGTTGATGAGATGAAGTGAGAGAAATGACATAGGCATCAAGATAAAATGTCAGGCTACTATTGGGGCACCTGGTGGCTCAGTCAGTTAAGCATCTGCCTTCAGCTCAGGTCATGATCCTGGGATGGAGTCCCAGGTCACGCATCGTGCTCCCTTCTTAGTGCGGAGTCTGCTTCTCCCTCTCCCTCTGCCCTCCCTCCTCCTGCTCATGCACTCAAGCTCTCTGTCTCAAATAAATAACATCTTTAAAAAAAAAATGTCATGTTACTATTGACCTTCTGACCATACTTCAGAAGAAGGATTATCTGTATCCAAACCACAGTTGACCATGGGTAACTGAAACCATGGAAAGCAAAACTGCAGATAAGGGGGGACAACTGTATGACTTTTCTAGCATGAAAATGGTCCACAGCAAAATCACCCATTTCAGATTTATATGGAACAATTTGAATGCACCCTTAGAGCCCTGAATGAGGTCTCTAATACACCCCTGAAATAACCAAAGCTTGGTGAAAAGTAGCTAATTCCATCTTGGTTGCCTAAAATACCTTATTCCCAGGCAATAAGATGCTTCAGACCATTTGGGGTGGCACTGAGGAGACAAGAGCAAGCTTAAAGGATCTTTCCCTGGCTGAGATATTACAGTTTGAATAAAAAGGAAATAATCATATTTCACAGGAACAGATCTGAGAAAAATCATGAGCCTATAATGGTATTCCAGAAGGGGAAAAACATAAAGTGCCCTAGGAGAAAATTTCAACTCATGAAAAGGATATTATGTAAAGTACATTAATGATGATTGGGTTACCTCTTTCTTATCACCTTGCTATTAATATTAATTGTATTGCACTGGCATTTGTTATTATGTCAAGAAATTATTAAATGCATTTATTTGTTTAAAAAGATCAAACTTGGGGCTCCTGGCTGGCTCAGTCGATGGAGCACAAAACTCTTGACCTCAGAGTTGTGAGTTCGAGCCCCACATTGGGTGTAGAGAAAACTTAAATTTTTTTAAGTTAATAAAATAAAATAAATAAAAAAGATCAAACTTTACATTTAGAAGGGTAACTGACCCCACTGATCATTGGGGAGATATCTACAAATGACTTTAAAATGAGAGTTGTTAAAAGAGAAATATTAGAAGGGTGTGGAATCCAATCAAGCAGTAGAGTAGTTACAATCTGGATGCAGGGTTCATTACCTCATCAACTCAAATCAGGAGCACAGAAGCACAGAACAGATTCTGTCATAGAGTGGATGGACAGTCCAGGTTTCAGGGGAAAAACTCTGGCCTGAAAAGGCCTATTACGAATAAGAAGGATTTCAGTTTAAACATCAGTTTGCTTTTGCTGCATTAAGAAACACCCAAACTTAGTGACTTAAATTCTCTCTTATTATTTCTCTTCATTCTGTGGGTCAATTGAACAGCTCTTCTGGTCTGGTCTGGTTCCAGCTGGTGCTGATGGTCAGGCTGAATGGTCAAGGTCAGGTGGTTGGAATGGTCTCTCATCCTCCATTAGATTAGCCCAGGCTTCCTTACGTGGGAGTCTAAGATTCCAAATACAGTAAGAGAGAGCAAACCGCAGTGTGTTACATATGCTATTGTCCCGTTGGTCAAAGCAATTCCAATGACCATGCTCTGAGTAAGTGTGAGAGAGGATTACTCAAGAAGGTATGAAGAAATCAGGATATGAACAATTACTGCAATAACCTCCTAGATTTTGCTAACAATTAGATTTGCAAGTGTTGCTTAAATGCTTAGAAATGCTTTGTTAAATTTTTAAGTCTACTTGGTTAGCATTAGAAATGTTTGAGAGAAGCAGACACATAAAATTTGTGATATAGCTTGAAATGTCTAAGAAAAATGTAATTAATCAAGTTTTGAGTAGTGTTAAGTGTTTAAAGACAATTTAATCTTAAGTTTATGAGTTAACTGCACGTGAATCAAAGAACAAGTAAAAGTGATTGTTCTTATTGAATATTACTAGTTAATAAATGTACTAGCAAGATTTGTAAGTTTAATTTAAAAGCTTGAGGAAAAACTGGGACTTAAATTTCATAACTCAGTGTAAGTGAGTAATAATTAAAACACCAATATTATAGGGTGCCTGGGTGGCTCAGTCGTTAAGCATCTGCCTTCAGCTCAGGAGTTGGGCTCCCTGCTCAGCCGGAAGCTTGCTTCTCCCTCTCCTACTCTCCCTGCTTGTGTTCCCTCTCTTGCTTTGTCTCTCTTTGTCAAATAAATAAATAAAATCTTTTTAAAAAAATCTTTAAAACACCAATATTATAAATAATGTTTCTACACACAAAAACCTCTCTCAGGCTTCAGTAAACCTCAGTGAACACAATTATTCAATAGTTTATTCAAGACATATTTATTGATCGTCTGCTCTGAGATAGGTGCTTTCTAGACACAGGTGGAAAATGACTCCCAGACCTTCCTTCATTGAGCTTATACACTAGCAGAAAATACAGGGAGATAATAGAGATACAAATACCAGTCAATCAGAGATTATTTCCCTAACTTCTGACTCTCTCTCATCTTCCTCATGGCAAAAACCACTCTGTCCCCTCTCCCATCATCCAGGAATAGAAGCAGTGGTGTTCTCTCTATCCTCCAGCCATCCAGGATGCCAAAAGGAAAGAAGGAGAGGGGAAGAAGGGGGCCCCTGTCGTGAAGAAGCAGGAAGCCAAGAAGGTGGTCAGTGTCCTGTTTGAGAAAAGGCCCAAGAATACTGGCATCAGACAGGACATCGAGCCCAAAAGGGACCTCACCCGCTTTGTCAAATGTCCCTGCTATATCCAGCTGCAACGGCAAACAGCTATTCTCTATAAATGTCTAAAAGTGCTTCCCGGGATTAACCAGCTCACCCAGGCCTTGGACTGCCACACAGCTACTCAATGGCTTAAGCTGGCCCAAACACAGAGGAGAGACAGAGCAAGAGAAGAGGCAGAGATCGTTGGCCTGGGCTGAGAAGAAAGCTGCTGGCAAAGGGGATGTCCCCCTAAGAGGCCACCTGTCTTTCAAGCTGGGGTCAACACTGTCACCACCTTGGTGGAAAACAAGAAGGCTCAGATGGCAGTGATTGCACATGCTATGGATCCCACTAAGCTGGTTGTCTTCCCGTCTGCCCTGTGTCATACGTAAGATGGGGTTCCCTACTGCATTATCAAGGGGAAGGCCAGGCTGGGGCGTCTGGTCCACAGGAAGACCTGCACCACTGTCACCTTCACACAGGTGAACTCAGAAGACAAAGGAGCTCTGGCTAAGCTGGTGGAAGCCATCAGGACCATAATTACAATGTCAGATATGATGAGATCTGATGTCACTGGGGAAGCAATTGTCCTAGGTCTGAAGTTGGTGGCTTGCAACGCTAAGCTGGAAAAGGCAAAGGCTAAAGAACTGGCCACCCAACTGGGCTGAGTGGATACTGTTGAATTTTCTGTACATAAAAGTAATAAAAAGTTCTCTTTTAGCCAGTCCGGGGCGGGGGGTGGGGGGGGGGGGCGGTGGTCTCTTCTTTTTTTCCATAGCCAAAGACACGATCAAGTTCTCCAGTTCCTGCCTGACTCCAATTCCTGATATCAGTCTACCACTCCTTTCTTAATCAATGAATCCACAAATGCTTACTGAGCATCTCCTATTTCCTCAGAATGAGGCTCTCTCTGGGCAGAGAAGGGAAGAGAAAAAAGTAAGAGCCCAGAGAACAAATAACAAACAAACAAAGCAACCCAATGGTGCACTCAACAAGTATTTATTTAACACATCACACCCAGCAATGCACTCAAGGGTGAGAGGAACACAGTGGTGAGGAAGCCAGGACCCTTGCTGTAAGGACGGATTGGTCTTGGTAGGCAAGATTCTATTCAATTGAAGACACCCACATTTTTACATTTTATAATCTTTTATTTTTTAATATTTATTTATTTAAATAATCTCTATTCCCCAAGATCAAGAGTCACACGCTACTCTGACTGAGCCAGCCAGGTGCCCCTACACTTTATAATCTTTCAAATTGCACTTCATCTTAAGCTGGTGATGCTTTCCCCTGGATGAAATGCAGTAACCATAGCACAGCGCAGCATCATATGGCCTGAGAGCTGTGTTAGAGCCTATGGCAATCAGAATAGGGACCCAAGTCAGGCTGCAACATTAGAATTGCCTGGGAAACTCTTAAAAAAAAAAAAAGCTATGCCTGGACTCCACCCCAGACCAACTAAATCAGTGTGGGGAGGGTGGGGCTGGGCATTGATAGTTTTGAAAGTTCCTCAGGTAGCAAGGGAAACAAAAGCAAAAATGAACTATTGGGACTTCATCAAGATAAAAAAACTGCACAGCAAAGGAAAATCAACAAAACTAAAAGGCAGCCTACAGAATGGGAGAAGATATTTGCAAATGACATATCAGATAAAGGGCTAGTATCCAAAATCTATAAAGAGCTTATCAAATTCTACACCCAAAAAATTAAAACTCCAGTCAAGAAATGTGGAGAAGATATAAACAAGACATTTCTCCAAAGAAGACATACAAATGGCCAACAGACACTTGAAAAAATGCTCTATATCACTCATCATCAGAGAAATCCAAATCAAAACCACAATGAGATACCACCTCACACCCGTCAGAATGGCTAAAATTAACAAGTCAGGAAACGACAGATGTTGGCGGGGATGCGGAGAAAGGGGAACCCTCCTACACTGTTGCTGGGAATGCGAGCTGGTGCAGCCACTCTGGAAAACAATGTGGAGGTTCCTCAAAGAGTTAAAAATAGGGGCGCTTGGGTGGCTCAGTCGTTAAGCGTCTGCCTTCAGCTCAGAGCATGATCCCAGGGTCCTGGGATCGAGCCCCGCATCGGGCTCCCTGCTCTGCGGGAAGCCTGCTTCTCCCTCTCCCACTCCTTCCCCCACTCCCCCAGCCCCGCTTGGGTTCTCTCTCTCTCTCTCTCTCTCTCTCTCTCTCTCTCTCTCTCTCGCTGTGTCTCTCTCTGTCAAATAAATAAATAAAATCTTAAAAAAAAAGAAAAAATAGGGAGCCAAATCATAAGAGACTCTTAATCATAGGAAACAAACTGAGGGTTGCTGGAGGGGAGGTAGGGGGGGATGGGGTCACTGGGTGACGGACCTTAAGGAGGGCACTTGATGTTGTATGCATCCGATGAATCACTAAATTCTACCCCTGAAATTAAAAATACACTCTATGTTACCTGACTTGAATTTAAATTTTTAAATAAATAAATAAAGCATTTCGTGTGATTCTCATATGTAGCCAGGGTTGAAAACGAGGATGGCAAAGTTCAAACTAGAATGTATACACATTCTCAAGGGGCATGCCTCCATGGATGCTTTGGGGCAAGAGTCAGCAAACTAGAGACTGCGGCCCAAATCTGGCCTGCTTTTTACCACCCCAGGAGCTGAGATGGATTTTACATTTTTAAATAATGGGGAGGAGGAATATCAAAAGAGGAATAATGTTTGGGGACATGTAAAAATTAGATGGAATTCAAATGTAAGTGTCCATAAATAAAGTTTTGCTGGAACACAGCCACACTCCTTAGTTCACATATTGTCTACAGCAGGTTTTGTGCTCCAAGAGCAGAGTGAAATAGCTGGGACAGAGGCCACATGGCAAAGTCTAAAATACTCACTATCTGGTCCTTTACAGAAAAGGTTGACTGACCCTAGCTTGAAGGGGATGGATTTCTAGAACCTCAACACTCTGTGTCCTCTTCCAAGAACTCAGCTGCCTGGGAAGGTGCCAGCTTCAAGGGGTCAGGTATGGGTGGTATCTTCTCCTTTCTCAGCTCTTCTTCACACTTGCCCTTCTCCCACTTCCAAAAGAAAACCTCTCACCAGGCCTTTTTACACCAGGGGCGTAAAAACCTCTTAGGCACTAAACCAAAGAATCTCCCCCAAATACTTGTGTCTAATGGGATTCTAATGACATCTTGTTTTCAAGTCAGGAGGGTTCCAAATATTGCATTACCAAAACCAAAGGAGGACCCAGTCAAGTTGTCAGCTGCCAAACCATTGAAAATATTTGGTGGCAGATGGCTATGTGATGTTTGGCATGTAACTCAGAAGGGGTTCAAAGAATTGAGTAACATGGTTATGACAAAACTAGTATCATTATTTATGTAAACAAAGTTTTCAAGGCTTACCTGTAAAATATTTAAAATGCTGAATGCAGTCCCATTCTATGAATAAGCACTGTTGGTCCACTGATACATGAGGAAAAAAACCTTTCCTTTCATAAGAAGTGAATTTCAAATAACAGTTTGTTACTATGTTTAATAGCTACTTATCAAAACTTGCATCATGTTTACATTATTTTGATCAATTATGTACTAATAATTATGAAATGAGGACCTCGATTTCTAACTGACTGTTGAGGCCTTTCTCAATTCCTTGACTTTGGGCCTTTCGCACGGCAGCTCACTGCAACCCAGAAAGAGGCTGAACAACAGAAACCATGGTCTTTTTAGCTTAATCCTGTAAGTAACATCGTCTCACATCACGTTTGTCTTATTCTATTAGTATTCTATTGCTGGAATCAAGGCACGAGGCTCAGGCCACACTCAAGGGGAGGGAGATACAAAAGGATGTGACCACCAGGACGGGGGATCCCGGGAGCCATCTCAGATGCTGCCCACTACAAATGTCAAATTTTAAGAACATTTATATCCTCTACCTCTGTTTATGTACAGGACGAAAAGTTTTAGGTGTCATCTTAAAAATGGGTGAGAGGATGCAGAGTTTTCAAGACTTCTTTTAGAAATAAACAAGTAAAGATGTTCGGAGACCACGGAGCTTGAGGCCTAATCGAGCCGGGGCCTGTCAGGTGGCAGGGTCTAGCAGAGGGTCGCCAGCGGGCCTTGGGCAGCGGGAAGGGGCGGTGGCTGCTTGGGACAGTGAGAAAAGCCACCGCCCCAGACCTGGCAGCTCCATTCAGTCCGGGTGAGTGCGAAACGCAGGGAAAAGCCAAGCACGTCTAGATTCCGTGGGTGTCAAAGGTCAGGCGAGGCGATTAGACCTGACTGGGAAGAAAATGCGGGCGACGGCGGGTGTAGGGAAACGGAGCAAGGGGATACGAAGCAGTTTGCGAAAGGCAGATGTGCTAGGAGCGGGCAGGGTGAAACGCGGGAGGCCGAGGCTCGAAGCCTCAAGCCGGGACTGGGGCCTGGAGGGAGCCAGGAGAGGGGAGACCTGCGCCCGACTTGGGATGGAGGGTGGATGGTCTGGGGGTCCGGACGCGAGAGCATGCAGTCAGCTCTCGTTCCAGAGGATCATCGGTCGTCAGGACGGGAGACTAGGAGCTGGGATCACGGGCGCCGTCCGCCAGCGGACGTGGAGTAAGTCTCGGGATGTGCGGCGGTCTGGGGCGCTGTGGGCACGCAGAATGGTCCCAAACCGGGGGCCTGCCCCCCGCCCCGGCAATCCAGTCTCGCAAAGTGGGCGCCAACTGTGTGGGGAATGACTGCTCCCTTTTCCTTCCCCGGGACCCAACCGAGAAATGCGTCGGAGCCGGCAGCCGCCGGTGCTTGAGAAACGAAAGGAAAGCCAGGGAAGGCAGAGCCAGACCCCGGAGTGTCCAGGGCGTGGGAATAGAGGGACAGAGACTACGAAAACGGACTTCCTTGCAGCCTCGAGCTGGGGCCTGACGTCCAGGGACTGAAAAGAAAGCCCAGAGAAGGCTGATCAGGGACGAGGGCAAAGGGAGAAGGGACTGAAGTCGGGCGCTGAGCCTCGCGGCTAAGAGCCGGGATGAAATTTGAGAACGGGAGGGGGCCCGAGAGACAGGCGACCGCAGCGGCCGGGGCGGCGGGAAACGTGCGCGCGGGTGCGGGTGCCCGGCCGCGGACGCCGGGCCGAGGAGCGCGGGGAGGAGCGCGCACCTGGACGCACCGCCGAAGGAGGGCCCAGCGCGGCGCCGGGTCCCGGGCCCAAGCCCTGCCCCTTGGCGGCCCGCCCCCTGGGCGGCTAGAAGCCGGAAGCCGGCGAAGAAGAGCCAACTCTGAGCTTCTCGGCGGAAGGGGAAGCCCAGGGCCGGTCCCCTGCAGTGCCCCAGCCGCGGGCTGCGAGCGCTCCGCGACAGTGCGGGGCCATGGGGACTCCGCGCCGCGGCCCACCCGTCCTCCTGGGGCTCCCGCTGGGGCGGCTGCTGCTGCCCCTGCTCCTGAGCGGGCTGGCCCCGGCTCGCGCCTCCCCGCGGCTCCTGGACCACCCGACGCCAGTCTGCTCCCAGGAGGTAAGAGAGACCCCGACGCGCCCCGAGGATGCTGCGGGGGCGGCCGAGGTGCCCTGGGCCGGGAAGTCTGCGCTGGGGGGTCTCAGTGGGTACGAGGCTCGGCCACAAAGAGCGGGCACGCTCGGGAGGACCCTCGGAGCGGTGGGAGTTGCGGGGTGGACCAGAGAACAGAGCGAGTTTTCAGGGGAAACGACCCAACCCGGCGTCCTGGGCAGGAGGCGGGAGCGCCGCCGCGAGGGCCCTGCGGTTCGAGGAAGGAGAGGGAGCCGCGGGGTCGGCCAGAGAGGCGGGGCAGGGTCAGTTAGAAAGGGAGGTGGGGAGGGCCCTTCGGAGGAGCCAGGACTGGCCCGGAGCGGCCTCCACGCCGTGCGCCCGGCAAATCCCCGTGGTGTCGGGGCGGGCCCGGGAGACCCATCCGGACCTCGAGAGCTTCCCCTCAAAGGAGTCCCGCCAGCCCCCGGCATTCGGATCGGGGGCGACTGTGCGGAAGTCTGGGGCCCGGTCAGATCTCGGCCCCACTCCCCGGGAGGGACCCCGCGGTCCTAGAGCCTTGCGCGCGAGCCCGGACGGCCTGTGGGGGCTAAGGGCTCGGAGCGGTGAGACGGGGACAGTTGTGCCGAGGGCAGCCGGCCGACCCCGGGCGACACCTCTCCAGAGGGACGAAGCCCTGAGGACGGGGCAGAGGATTAAGACACCGCCTTTCCAGCTCCCACCATCACCACCCCTAGGGTCCAGTTTGTACCTGTCAAGTAGTACCCTCGCTGTGCTCACAGGAAGTGACACACCCACCCCTTGGGTAGTGCCCTTTTGTGGAGGACCATCTTAAGGGGAAAAAAACAAACAGCAAAACACCGTGCCCACCTCCACAACTTCTTCCCTCAAAGCTGCCCTCTCTCTTCCACTTTCTCTCTGGTTTCCTCAGCCCCCTCCCCTCCATCACTTCTGACCCAGTAACTGAGTCAGAGGATGTGAAACAACCAAGGAGATATTTCTCCTTATCTAATTTTGTGGAGGTTTTGCCAAAAGAGGGTGGAGGATGAGTGACTATTTAGCAGGATTTTTTTTTTTTTAATATGAAAGATGTTGGGAAATGGTCTTGTAACTCCCACTTTTAGGCAAAGCAGGGGATATATGCTTAGCAGATCCCACAACTCGGTATAGAACTATCCTACCTAGAGAATTCGGTGTTCATTTTTTGGTGGCCATTTGCCAAGTGCCTGCAAAATACAAGGTACTACTGTTGCTCTGAACTGAAACTATCAGGAAGCACCCCTGGGACCCTAATGTCCAGCAACTTAAATCATCTAGGAGGGGAAAAGGCTTGACGGTGCTAACTGTGGTGCAAGACAGCCTGTAGCAAGTGCTCTTTGTGCAACCAGAGAGTGTACAGAATTCCAAGGAAAAGAAAAATTATTTCCAGCTGGGATGTTCTTCATGGCCAATAAGCCATTTGGGCAACGCTGAGGGATGGTGGGGGCCTCCAAAACACCAGTGGTGGAGCAGTCCAGGTGGCGGAAAGGGGCTGAGCCAAGGCCCTTGGGTGGGCAGGAAAAGGTGTGTGGCTGCAGTGGAGGGTGTGTGTGGCAGGAAGTGAGAGAAGAAGCTAGAAAGGGAGGTAGGGACTCCATGGCCCCATGGCAGCCTGGTGTGAGAGCTAGGCTGTGTTTGACTTTAATTGCTCAGTGGGAAGCACTCCTGAAAGTCAGGAGCAGGGGCAGGGCTGGAAAGGGATACTTACTGGCCAGAGTTTTCTGTGATCTCCCACGTTCTTCCCCCACCCTGCCTCTACCTACACACCTGGCTCACAACCAGCTCATCTCCATGGACAGGCAGCTTCCCTGCTTCATGGACGAGTCCCTTTAAAAAGAAAGCAACAAACCCTTCAGATTTCTCTGCCTCCATTGGTGTTTCAGTGGATGCAGCATAATATAATGAGGGGAGGGAAGGCCACAAACTTGGCCTCAGAGCACCTGCATTTGCATCCTGACTTCACAACCTAGAATCTCTGCAAGCTTGAGCAGCTTAGGCTGCCTGCTCCTTCGCCTGGGTGTCCTACTTCCACAAGCAAGAGATGGATGAGCCATTGCAAAGTGTGTCCGAACCACTTTCCAGAATATATAAATGCCTATCCAAAGCCTGGTTGGATTGAGCACTCAGTGACTGTCTCCCAAGACAGACAGGAGCCTTCTGCAGACCTGTTCTGTTCTGCTACTAGCTCAGTGCTGCAAGCACAGGATGTGGGAGCTTGATAAGTATTTGTGGAATGAAAGTCAAAGGAATGAGTGAGTGAATGAACGAATGAGTGATCGGCTCTGCTTGAAGTGCAGTGATTACCTGAGACCAGGCATAGCACTGTTTCTGGCTTCCTGAGTTTAACACCTCAAAACCCAGATTACTCTTGAGTTCCCCACAGAAATCGATATTGAAGAAATCATAAGTAATTGCATTTCCCTGTCCTGAGCAGTCTCCACCACCGCCCCCCCACCCCCTACCCCCCCGTTGGCCCTTCCCCCGGCCCAGGCTTTCTCACACGTCACCCATGACTGCTAGCCCAGAGGAGAGCCCTCAAGGGAAGACAATGACTTGGATTTGGTCACTTTGAGTGTTAACACACCGTTTTATGGACAGGATGTATGTTGTCTTAAAAATTCTTTTTTTCTTTCCTGAGCACTTTGTGGTTTAGACTTGGGGCAGAACAAGGGTTAGATTTAACTGTTACCTTCCGGTTACCATTCCACTCTCCTGGTGTAAAAGGTGTTCTGGGGACGCTTTTACGTGGTAGAGGCATTCTGGCAGTCAGGGCTGGGCTTGCTGCAGTTAACACGTCCCTTGGCCAACATACCTCGCACCCTGCCCGCTCCCAACAGGCCTTCCATCTAGAGACTGTGATATCAGCTGCCAGCAGCACCCAGCAGGGCCGTGTAGGGGAGAGGCCATGCCAGTCAGAAGGCCTGGGCTCCACGCTGGGCTTCCCCGCTCACCCGCTGTGCAGCCCAGGGTCAGTCATTCCACTGGGGAGCCAGTGTTCCCCCGTACAAAAGATCTTCGCCTCACAGGGTTACGGGGAGAGCAGATTTCCATGGAGGTAAAGCACCAGACTACGTGTGTTGTAGCTTCGGAAGGTGCCAGGGCATAACATTCACCTGTAGCTCTGTGCCAGGCACTGTACAGGGGGTTCACCTGCACAGCTTCCCTCCACACTCACAACAACCTTCCAGGCCACACCACTGACCCCTTCTAGAGAGGCTGGGTAACTGGCCAAAGGTCACCCCGCTACCCAGTGCTGGGCTGAGAATCCACGTGGTACGTGACTTCAGAGCCCACCTTTCCTTACCAGGCACTTGGTCTTGACCGTTGAATGCACAGACTTAGACACAGTGAAATAAATTTCTTCCTTTTAATCTTCACCACTATAGACAGAGAATATTGGCTTACCTGCTGCAGGTGTCCTTTTTTTTTTTTTTTTTTTTTTTTCCATTTAGACGGTACAGCAGTGATTCAGAGCATGAATTCTGGAGTAGAACTGCATGGGTTTGAGTGTCAGCTCTGTGGGACCTTGGGCCACTTAACTGACCTCTCTGTGTCTCAGTTTTTTCATCAGTAAAAATGGGATAATGCAGGGGAGGTGCCTGGGTGGCTCAGTCGGTTAAGCCTCAGACTCTTGATTTCAGCTCAGATCATGATCTCAGGGTCTGAGATCGAGCCTCGCTTCAGGTTCTGCATTTAGCATGGAGTCTGCTTGTCCCTCTTCCTCTGCCCCACCCCCTGTGTGCACCTGCATGCGCCCTCTCAAGTAAATAAATAAGATCTTTAAAAAAAAAAGAAAAAGAGAACCCAAACCGACAGATCTCTGTCCCAGCCCTCGCCACTCCCTAAAACTGTTTCCCAAAGATGATCACTTACATTTATTTTAGGTTTTTTTCCCCCTGGCATTTGCCTCCACATTTCTAAATGTACTTATATTGTTATTCTTGACTTGTCAATGTTCGATATTGCCTATTGACTCATAATAGATAAAAATTTAAATTTTTTACATTTCTCCCACATCACAATTTTAGTGAAATCCATCGTTCGTGTTTGTAACAAGTAAGTAATCTTCACTGCTGAGGCCAGTAGGTGTACTTTGATTATATTCCTTTTCTGGTGTAATTCCTTTTCCCCTTCTGAGATGATAACTGCTTTAATTCTTCCATAATTTTCCATGTAGTCAGTTTTTTCTGTCAGATTTGTCAGATGTTGTTTTCCCCAAACATCAGCTATTCCATTGATTCCATTCCCTCTCCCCCCAGAGAACTCCCTCCTGGAACCCCGCCTTCTCCAGCTCCAGCCTGGACGGACCCCTGTCTAGGCTGTGGCACAACTCTTGTACTCAGTATCCTGTTCTGGACCCTCTGTCTGTCTTCCCAGAGCCTGCCTCCCTCATTCTGCTGGAACATATCCTTCTGCAGTTTCCTAAGAAAATGGATAAGGATGTGAGGGAAATATATACACATATATACCCTCACACCGTTTATTAATTTGGCTGGGCATAAAAATCACAGGTTAAAGATAATGTCCCCTCAGAGTTACGGAGGCATTGTTCTGTTGCCTTCTAGCAAACAGTACAGATGCTGAGGAGGCCAATGCCTTCCTGTCTGTGTGTGGCACCCTACTTTTCCCCACTCTGGAAATATTTAGATCTTCTTCTTCCTGGTATTCCAGAAGTTTCATGATGTTGGACCTTGTTCTGGGCCTTTTTTCCAGGCCATTCAGGGAAACTTTTTAATTTGGAAATATGTATCCTTTAGTTCTGGAGTGTTTTTCTTTGCTTTTTAATTTCTTCCCCTCTATTTTCTATATAATCTTCTTCTGGAAATCCAGTTAATCATACCTTGATTTCCTGACTGATTCAATAAATAGTCATATATTTTCTTTCCTATTTCTGTTTCTGTTCATTCTACTTTCAGAGAAGTTTCCTGAATTACAGCACAACCCTTCTATGGGGTATTTTATCTCCAAGGTTCATTTTTATTCTCTGCTTGCTCATTTTACCAAGATTTTATTGATCTATTTGAGAGAGAGAGAGACAGCATAAGCAGGGGGCACCGCAGGCAGCGGGAGAAGCAGGCTCCCTGCTGAGCAAGGAGCTCGATCCTGAGCTGAGCCGAAGGCGGACGCTTAACCAACTGAGCCACCCAGGTGCCCCTGTCTGAGAATATTTTAAGAATGAGGTCCTGGGGCACCTGGGTGGCTCAGTCATTAAGCATCCGCCTTCGGCTCAGGTCATGGTCATGATCCCAGGGTCCTGGGATCGAGCCCCATGTCGGGCTCCCTGCTCCGCGGGAAGCCTGCTTCTCCCTCTCCCACTCCCCCTGCTTGTGTTCCCTCTCTCGCTGTGTCTCTCTCTGTCAAATAAATAAATAAAATCTTTAAAAAAAAAAAAAAAGGAAAGAAAGAATGAGGTCCTAATCATGATGAGCACTGAGTAATGTATGGAAGTGTTGAATCACGATAGTGTACATCTAAAACTAATATAACACTGTATGTTAACTATACTGAAATTAAAATGAAAAACTTAATAAAAATTGTTTTAAAAGAATAAGGTCCTGAAAAGCTGATTAAATACTCTGTGTAGGTAGGGCTTATTGACTTTACTATAGGGAGTCAAGCTAATGGTGAACATGCCCTATCAGTGGACTCTCAAATGTCAGAATCGGGAGGTCTTTTCCAGGGCTTGGCTGCCAGCATTCTATGATCAGAGCAGGGAAAGAGGCGAAGGTTCCAACATTCCCTATGTAGACCTTCACTGAACCGCACCCGCTTCAGCTCCTTTGTTTATACTACCTCCCCGGACATGTGATACCCTTAAGACCTGATGCCTTCTTTTTTTTTTTTTTTTATGTTCAGTTAGCCACTGTATAGTACATAATTAGTCCTTGATGCAGTGTTCAATGATTCATTAGTTAAGTATAAGACCTGATGCTTTAAAAGGTTCTGTTGGCTTCTTTCTTGTTCTTTTCCCGCTTGACCTGAGCCATTTGCCTACTCCTCCTTCCACTTTGGCTTTTAAAAAAATTTGTTCTCTGGGCACCTGGATGGTTCAGCAGTTGGGCGTCTGCCTTCGGCTCAGGTCATGATCCCAGAGTCCTGGTATCGAGTCCCGCATTGGGCTCCCTGCTCAGAGGGGAGTCTCCTCCCTCTGCCTGCAGCTCCCCCTGCTTGTGCTCTCTCTCTCTCTCTCAAATAAATAAATAAAATATTTTTAAAAAATAAAATAAAAATAAAAATTTGTTGGGGCGCCTGGGTGGCTCAGTTGGTTGAGCGACTGCCTTCTGCTCAGGTCATGATCCTGGAGTCCCGGGATCGAGTCCCACATCGGGCTCCCTGCTTGGCAGGGAGTCTGCTTCTCCCTCTGACCCTCCCCCCTCTCATGTGCTCTCTCTCTCTCTCATTCTCGCTCTCTCAGATAAATAAATCTTTAAAATAAAATAAAAATTTGTTCTCGGGGCGCCTGGGTGGCTCAGTTGGTTAAGCGTCCGCCTTCGGCTCAGCTCACGATTGAGCTCCTTGCTCAGCAGGGAGCCTGCTTCTCCCGCTGCCTGCGGTGCCCCCCTGCTTATGCTGTCTCTCTCTCTCTCTCAAATAGATAAATAAAATCTAAAAAAAAATGTTTTTTTAATTTGTTCACATCTTTTGTCCACTGATGTTTCTTCTTTGTCCATGAAAATTTCTAAAAATGTTCTCATTCCTAGAACTTTCCTATGGTTTGGGGAGGGGGAGAGGATAATGTATGTATATGATCAACATGCTGTGACCTCTAATGGAATGTGTTACTCGATATTTCACTGATATGCATATTTTTCTCTTCCATTTAAATCTTTTTCCCCTCATTTTCCCTCTCTATCTCTTCTGCTTCCATCCCTTTACCCCCAATAACCCGTGTGTTAACAACCTGCTATATAACTGTCCAAATATTTTTATATGTTCATACAATTATATTCATCATATGTAAATATATGGGAAGGGTTTTTTCATCACTTATTTCCATAGAAAATTGGATCATATGATAAGAAGTTCTTTGCTTATGTTTCTCACTCATCAACACATCTTAAGCATCACTCCAGGTCAGTAGATATCTACATAACTAATTCTCTTTAATCTTTACATAATATTCCATAGTAGATAGCAGTTTCTTGTCCTCTGTGCCCCAGTCCTAGGAGTTTCTGGTGGGAGGAGAAATGAGCATGTGCATGGAAGTTAATCTCCTCACCGGCCAGGAAACAGAGTCACGCTAGAGTGAGCAGAGGCAGCTAGTGGATCTTGTTGAACGCGTGAGGAGCGCCTCACAGGGTTTCAGTGGCCCTGGGTGAGTGAGAATTCAGCACCAGGAGCTGGACAGGACCCCAAGGGCTCATGAACTAGCATCCCAGAAGGTAGGGTATGGATGAAATGGCATGCTTCGAATCAGTCCTGGAGCGTGCTCAAGGATATTATTCCTGTATCCGCTTTGTGAATGAACCCTGGTGGCCGAGCATCTTCTCCCATCTTTAACCCTGTCTCTCTGCTCCCTCTTGAGAGAAAGGCAGGTGCTGACCCCAACACCAGATTTACACGCATTTACCAAATCCCTCTGTTGTCCTCAAAATTGTATTCCTGATCTGCTTCAACATCTGACTTTTTACTCCACGTGATCGGTCCGTTTTGCCAGACTGGATAACTAGAAATACCTGAGCCTGAGTTCTTCCTGGCTCCAGAATCAAAGCCAAATCTGAATATGTGGAGGTCACCCCTTTTA